>NW_010158988.1:0-4825 GCF_000695765.1 Mesitornis unicolor
AATAGCATTGGGCCCAATATTGATCCCTTAGAGACCCCACTTGTGACTGGTTACCTGTTAGAGAATGAACCATTTACTAGCACACTCTGGGTATGACCCATCAGCCAGTTCCCCACCTACCACACAGATCACTCATCTACATGGTAGTTTGTCAGTTTTTCAAGGAGGAGGCTGTGGGGGACCATGTCAAAAGCCTTGGAGAAGTCCAAGTAGACAACGTCCACCACTCGCCCCGCATCAACCGAGTGGGTCACTCCGACGTAGAAAGCAATCAGGTTTGTTAAGCATGATCTGCCCCTGGTGAATCCATGCTGGCTTTTCCCAATCATACCAGTGTCCCAGTTCACTGGTGATATTACTCAGGAGGATTTGCTCTGTAATCTTTCCAGGGATCTACGTGAGGCTAATGGGCGTATAATTACCTGAGAATTAGTTGTGTTAACTGTTTCCATTACAAGCTAATTACTTAATTAGCATTAATTCTTACATCACCGAATGCACAGCTAGTCAGAAAATACCAGCAAATCATGTTTTTCCATCAAAAAGCACTGATTCATTCAAATAAAACATTTGTCCTGATGCAACCTGCTTGGTTTCCTGTCAATTTACTTAACATAATCAAGTGCTTCTAACTTCAGTTGTAGAGAGCTCAGAAACAACTCAGGGATATAAGGAAAAAACCTCAAAGCTCACAGTCCCTAGAATCTTCCAAGACCTCCAGTTCTTGGTTGAGGTCTGGGTGTGGCATAGGTTCAATTTCCAGCTAAATGCCTGAAAACTTGGAGAAGTGGATTGTATTTAGTCCGCACTAGTCTTCTGGAACAGATTGCTAGGAGCTACGAAAAAGCAACTGAACTAGGAGTCTCAGAACTTAAGGCAGGGAAATTTAAGTTTTCTTTCAAATTTTAGTTGCGTAATTTGACTACATTTTAATTCTATCGTAAATGTAAAATAATTCAATTTCTGACTGACAAGAAACCGTTTTTGCAGATGAGAATATAATCTTTTTGCATATTCAAATATATGAATTTCTAAGGAAAAGTAACTAATTTCACTACCAAATTATTTATTTCCCTTGCTTAAATACCTTGCGTATAACAACTTTGCTTCTCTAAAGTAAAACAATATTTCACATTCATGTCTGTGGAAGAACAGCTCCCAAAACATTCCCTTATGTGTGCAAGACAGTAATTCTCACACAGAGAAGGTACTGTTAAAAAATAGAAAAAAACCCAAGTCACATCTCTAAACAAATGTTTGTACTCAGAGGTACTACTGAGATGTTCTTCAGATGAAGGAGTTAAAATGTTTTTCCACCAAATCTCACCAGCAATTTGAATTTTTAATCCTTACACGGTGACCTCAGTTACTTACCCTTTGTCACTCCCTGAAAAAGCCAAGTCCAGGTATTTCTAGATGAGCTGTTGGGATTGGAGGCAGGGGTTGGCACAGTCTCGGTGCTGGAGGTCATCACTGGTTTTGGAGACTGAGGCACGTGGGCTGGCATAGCATTAGAATTATCACAGCTCGTCACTGGCTGCTCATGAGGTTTTTGGGAAGGTGACTTGAGAAGTTCAGTTTGCATTTTCAAAATCTGTCCGACAGGATCAAATTCTTTGGATAACTTTCTTCTAGGCTTTCTGGAGGCATTTTTTCCCTGATCCATGGTATCTGAGCAATCAGTCGTGCTTGCTAATGGAATCTGGGTGGGGGAAGGTGATTTGGCAGCCTCTGCTGAGGTATGAAAAACAGGGTTTGCTACAGTTGTTTTGCAGCATTTTTTACATTCTGTATCAATTATCAAACGCTCTTCATCAGTGTCACTACTGCATAAAGAAGTGAAAGTCTCATTCTTTTGTGCAGGATCAGACTCTTTCTTGTAACTAACAGCATTAGATAGAGTATTTAATTTTGTTTCATTGTCCAGTGCTTCTTTGGTCATGACATGCTGTGCTTTGTTTAGTCCTACCTCCTCTGAATTAAAGCTTTTATAAGATGCATTTTCCTCAGGGCTACAGCACAGAACGCTACCTAATGATGGAAGCTGCATGCTGGCATGCAGTCCTTGCTCAGAAATGGTGATTTTCCCTCCTTCATCTCCACTGTTTATGGTGGATGCATTTTTTTCCCCCATTTTCAGGCCATGTGATAAAACTTCAGCAGTGCTACTAATTGTAGGAAAAGTACTTTCCATTTTAGAAATTCTTGAGAGTTTGACAGTTGCTCCAAAAGTTTCCAGTTCTGTAACATCATCATCAAAGTCCATCCCTGTGTCATCTGGAAGAGGAATCTTCCTGTACTGGTAGGTATCACAAGACATCTTAACGCAGGGAGAAAAAAAACAATATTAAGAAAAAAAACCCCATATTAATAATAAACCAAACCAAGAAATAAAGTGTGCTACTCACAAACAAGACCCTGTCAAATTGAAAACACAAGACATGTTCTACTATACACAACTTGACTGGTAGGAGAGAGGGGCAATAATTGGAAAAAATAATAGTAAAAAAACTCCTGTATTTAACATGGAATATCTTAAGTCCTAGGAGTTGAAAGGCCTTTCAGAAGAGAAATAAAGTTCATAGAACTTTTCTCACTTAAATAAACTGAGCAAAATACATCTTAGTGAAGTAAACATTAAAGCTGAGATGCCAATGCAATAGAAGCATTCAAAAGAACTTGACAGACATTTTAAAACATAGGGTCCATAGCTCAGCAGTAGAAAAACAACCAACAGGAAACCAAAATTTGACAAGACAAATAATTAGGAGTTATAACATAGCTTTTTGTTCGCATGCATTTGTTTTTAGGAGGTGAAGCTACGTACATCCCACTGATAGCGATTGTCCTCAGCTGGTTTGTCCATTGATACATCAGAAATCGAAACGTAAGATGTTTTAGTTGCTAGGAAGTCCATTGGAATGTCATGGAAGATTTGGTTTCTCTCTCTTACTGTCATTTCCTTTTTCAGCAGAGGTGAATCAACATAAACCACTTTAGTTGGTTTGCTACCTTTTCAAGAATTGAAAGAGACTGAATACATAGTAAATAAAAGGAAAAAAAGATTGTTGTGTAACTTAAATAATAAATCTATCAACTTCCAGCTATAGTCAAATCCATTCCAAATGCACATGAGAACAAATGAAAAACTATCCTCTCATTCATTAACAACAGAAAATAGAAGTATGTCCAGACACAGTGTGAATTAGTAGGATCCTACAGCAGCAATACACATCGTATTAACAGTCAATAATATTGTAAATGCAGTTCTAAATAGAGAATCTGTAAAGTAAGAATTTAGGATTCATCATTCCTTATACTGCATCATATCATCAAATGTATTGTTTTCCAAAAAGATCTTTTTTCTTCCTTCGATGAAGCTCAAAATTTATTATTTTTTTAAAGTGATAGCTGCAGTTTTCATTTCTTCTAATTAGTAGCTATGCCTAGGCTCTGCTGCCTCACCCTTTTGTTTACACCTTAACAGCCTCACATATGAATCATTCATAGATTCATCCAAAAATAACAGCAATACCCTGCCCAATACTATACAGAAAGCAAAGGCACATGGCAAACACAGTAATACTATTTTAGGAAAAAACATAATCTGTGCATGAAAAGAATATAATTAATGCAAAAAAAAGGGTTACAGGGAAGGTAGAAAAGGAAGGAGAAACCCTTCAAGAAACACTATATAATGCTAAGATATAAAAGGAGTCAGGAATATCTTTACATATAAAGCAATTTAATTTCATGTAGCAAAGTGAAAAATTTGTAAGATTTTCAGATGTTTGACAGCTTAGTTACTACTATACAGAAGTCTGCTATACAGATGTGTGAAATGCACACAACACGGACATTCCAAGAGGACAACTATACACAGGTTACTGATGGAGTGCTTGACTACTATAGGATAGCATTCAGATGAGTTAATCAGTTTATTCAAAACATTTGGGAAAAGTGATCTCCATGGACATTCATCATTCATTATCCTAGGATGTAAATACACCTTTTCAATTCCAGAATATATTTGCTCTTTGGTTTTTCACAAGTTTCAGAAGTGATGTTTTTTAGTTTACTGCAATCAGTTCACTTGATAATTTTAACAGCTTCATGTGGCTGTTTTCTTTCCAAGAAGCAAAGCTCATAGTTTTGAAAAGCAAAAGGTGTTTTTCTGGCGGTTTGTTTGTTTTTTCTGCTAAGTGGAAAACAGCTGTAAGTCCAAAATCTATGTTAATGGTGATACCTTTAGAGGTTGTTACTATTTTCAGTAACAAGGTGGAATATGGTGTAGAAAACTATGACATGACCTTGGTATCAGCTTTCCTCCTTGAAAACAGAGGACAAACTATAGCAATTGAGTTTTTAAAGTCCATTTTTTCCTGATACTTTGCTAAAACTCAAGATTTTTCATTACAATACAAAGGTCTCTTGACTCTTTACCAGGTGACAGCTGAAAGCTGTTAACTTCAGATTCTTGCAGTTTAAGATGTGTGAACTAAATAAGCCAGATTTTATTATTTTAATTTCTTAAATTAGAAACATGGAAGCACTTTAAGAGAAACTATTTTCCTATAGCTGCATTCTAGAGCACTGCTTCTTCAGAAAATGTAAAAATCCAAGTTTATAATTACAACTATGATTTCCATTCACCTTATTTCTTTTTTTATTTAAAACAAAAACTAAACTATTCTATTATTGTGTGAACTAAACCAGACTACCTTCTACTTTCCCACAGTTGGTTTTACTGGATTTTCTTAATTTCCTGTTCTCCAGTCAGCTCAAAATGAATTATGATTGTCGTGGTTTAGGGCTGGGCTGGCCA
>NW_010158988.1:4863-14726 GCF_000695765.1 Mesitornis unicolor
ATCCCTCTCCCCTCCCCAAAAGGGGAAGAGAAAGAGAATAAGGGAGAGAGACTTATGGGTTGGAAAATAAAACTAACAGATTTAATGAAACAATAGTACTAATCCTATAGGATAATAATATAAATAGGAAAAATAATAGAATATGTACAAATATATATATAAAACGAATATAAAATCCTTCCCTCACTCCACCCCCAATGATGTATATGCCACCAGAGACTCTGCAGAGCAGGGCATTGGACCTATAGGATAATAATATAAATAGGAAAAATAATAGAATATGTACAAATATATATATAAAACGAATATAAAATCCTTCCCTCACTCCACCCCCAATGATGTATATGCCGTCAGAGACTCTGCAGAGCAGGGCATTGGAAAAGTCCCAGTCTGGACTGAGCAGTAGGTGGGAGCAGGATGCAGGAACTGAATTCAGAAACACACTGATTGGGAGGCAGACAAACTAGCAGGGTTCTGCTTGGACTTTGGCCATTTCAGGAGAAGAACAAGAACAGGGAGGGCAAGGAAGAGGAAGGGCTGAGACCCTCATGGTCTCTCAGCTTTATACCGAGTATGATGTGTGTGGGATGGAATACCTAGTTGGTCAGTTTTGGGGCTGCTCCTCCCCACAGGTGCAGATACCGCCCTCACGGCGAGACAGTGGCCTTGTCAAGTTTACATAACAAACCAGCACTATCACTTGTAGGAGTGAAAACTGTCTGGAAAAACATGCCGTTAGTTTCAGCAAGTACAGCCACTTAGAGACTGAGCTGAAAAGTAAAATCACTAAAAAGACAATTAGTTCTATTTAGCTCAAACCAGGACAATGATAATATATAGAAGTCTTCATAGACAAAACTTGTAATTTTTATAACAAAAACATACTATACCTGCAACAGGGATCATTTTAATACAAACTGGAATTTCCCACTGTTCCTTGTAGTTTAGTCCATGATTATTCAGTAAAGTAAATAATGACTGATTACTCAGAACAACTTGAGGACAGTACTTCAAAGCAAGTTTTTCTGCATTTGAATCTGAACTAACATCCTAAACAGAAAAAAAGTTTCATTTTAAATGTTTTTAAGACACACATAAATTTAAATTCGTAAGAAAAACCCCAAACTGAGCCAAACACTGATTAAGCCCCTGCGACAAAAGCCCAGGTATGACCACAGTGGCAGGCTTCAGAGTAAAATGAAAGAGTAAAAAATTCCCCTGAAGGTTTTTGGCTGAATCTTATACATCCACCTTGTAGCATGAGAATAATATATCTTCTTAGCTTGTACCTCTCAGTTCACTTGTATTAATTTGAATTATTACGTCAATTAGGAATTTGGATAATCGTGAAATATGGGAGTGCACTGAAGAAGAAAAATCCAACCAACCAACCAAAACCCAAACCAGATTCACTCACTCATATATTACAGATCTTCTTACAAGTTAAGTAATAGCACAATAAAGACATCTAACATTAAAGTATGGTTAAACTGCTCAGTTGTTTGAATACAGATTACATATTAAAAAAGAAATCTTAAGACAAATACAAAAACATGAAGAATACAAACTCAGAATTGAAATGGTAACATTATTAAACATTATGAGCACAAGCTTCCATGAAAAGAGGCTGGGAATGCTCACAAGGTGGGAGGAGAACATCAAGGACTAAGAAGATGATAACAGAAGCCCAGGAGCACTGAGGGCCATGAGAGAGAAATAAGAAAAATCTAGCTATGTTCATTTTTGCTGCCACCCAAGACATCATCAGAAATATTCTCCATTTACAGCTACATCATCTCTTGACGCATATATTATTCTCCAGTGTCACCTCTGCTACCTCCTTGGGCTAAAGTGTCTTTGCAGTCACAGTGCCTCTGTTCAAAGTTTGGGTTTTGATATGTGAACAAACTCCTTAAATTAGCCGGTGACAAATTATCAGGAATTAACAGTCACAAAACCAGTTCTATGGAATGAAAAAACTCATTTATTTTCTCTGTGGAAGATAAACAAAAACACTGGATACTTAACAATAAAGTGGAATGGAATCTAAAAATTATTCAGCTCAGAAATAAGGCAAAATGTTTAGCAAAAAAAATTCCCAGGTAAGCTAACTCAATCAACTTTTCAGAAAACTGGACAGTCTAAAGTATTTCTTCATACCCTCAGTACTTCTTTCTTAAATCAGAGACCTTTACACCTACATGTATTCATATGTACGTACACTCAGACATACAGAGAGCATACATGCCAGCTTAGAAACGGCAAAGCAAAGTTTAAAAGGCACAACACTGCAATGAACAATTCTATCTAGATTTCACAAACGATGAGTTTCAATTTAAAGACCTCTCTAATGTTTCACTGAGAGAATAAAGGAAGTCCCTTTAAGGGGCACTAGGTCCAAAAGGTAACAATCCAGCTTTTGAAGAGGGTAGCGTGATTGCTATAAATGAATCACTGAACAAATAATGATACAGTGTATGTTCCTATGCTGTAAGATGTGCAAGATAAGAAAAAAAAAAAACAAAAACCAAAGAAATTTAACACTGCCACGTTACAAAATATGCCTTCAAAATGACAATAAAAAGGTACTTACACTGTGCACAATAGAAGCCCGTTTTTCTGGACTTATAATAGATGCAATGGTTTTATAATCTGTGGGCAGCTCAACAGGCATGGCAGGAAAACCTGTTTTTCCACGTCTTGCTGTACCCTTGAAGAAATCAAGCAGTAACAGAAAACAGCTTTAACTGAAATCACGTTGACTCAACATTGGACTTCTTAAAATGAAAAACAGTTAGTGCTATCTATTAATGTAATCTTCTTATTGCAAACATACAGTGAAGGGTGTTAACAGCCTTACTACCAAACTAATTTCAGTAACATTTTTAAATTATAATCCCTAAGCCAAGCACTGAATAATACTTTTATTACTTGCATAACGCAATCCAGATGTCATTCTACTTATTTGAAAACACCACCAAAACAGTATGTATATAAGATATTACCATTACGAGAAGATTTTTTTCCAGCCTAAAGGCCAACTGTGTATGAAACTTTCCTCCCATGATACTCATGATCTCCTGGAGTGTGTAGAACTCGGGATACTTCTGCACATGTCCAATACAAGCACGTAACAATTCCTAACATAAGAAGAAAAAGTAGTTCATGCATTTCTACCTTTCACATGAATTTCACTGAAAACAGCTTTTTCTGCAAGCTGCACTTGCATGTACTTTCTGCAGAGAACAGAGGTATATCTAGCAGATTACTGCTAACAGACTTGTTCGCTTTTCCCATTAGAGACAGTATTTAAAAACTAAAGAGATACCAGTACAACTCTATAATAACCTTACAATCACTGAACTGAATCAGGACTGAAACATACTCTAAATTCCCCTCAGCCCTTCATACGCAAGGCTAACAATGCATGCACACATGCTCAGACCAATAATAGAATAATCTTAAAAAAAGAATTTTAGTACAGTTTGAACTGTGCTAAACCAGGTAATTATTTTCACTTCAGTTTATTTATGTTGGCTTTTAGAGGGACCAGTATATTTTTGCGTTACTACCTAACGTACACTAGGCCCAAGTAAAAGTGGCAAAGGTGAAAGCGTAGGAAGGTTCTGTATGCACTGAAACTTGCTTTCATGTCAACTCCAGATACCAAGATAATTTTTTCTGATATCTTAAGTATGTACAAGACATATATGTTTTATTTAATAACTAGAATGAGTTATTTCTGCAAGTATTGTTTAACACCAAACATGTGCCTCCATTTCATTTTTAACTCAGGATATCGACTTAACTATAAACAGGACTTAAAGTTTGGATATACATTTTGTGATGAGACAACAAGATCACTTAGAAAAAAAACACACAAGTGCAAGATAGAAAATTACAAAGCCAAACCCAATTTTTAGAAAAAAGCAAGACTTTCGTCCTCATGTGCGCCCAAACTGTGCGTTAACAGGAGAACTAATTTACAATTTATCTTGTGCATGAAAAAGCATGTAATAAAGTGTGATGGTGAAATTGAAGCAATCCTTTGGAAGTTAACTAAATGCTTTACTCACCAGTACACACATTTATTTTTCTGTTTTATTCTGTAAAAAAGTGATGTGGCACTTACTAGAAAAGACTGAAATTTTAACAAAAGTATGTAAGTAGACCATTTCAATTAAGGCAAGATCCTATGAGGAAAACAAGCAAAAGCAAGTCAACCCACAGATAGGAAAGTTTAACAAACTGGTTCTCTGAATTCTTTTCTTGAAATGTGCTATTAAACCAAGAATGACACATAAAGTTGCATTCACATTTGTATTTCAGAATCATCCAAGTGGGTATTTAATACAGCATGAACTTGCAGATGATTATGATTACAGACTGAGCAGCCTCCCATTAAAGTGACTTTGTAATGTGTTACTCTGGAGGAAAGCTTAACATTCTGCCCAGTAGCGTACATTTAGGAGCAGCTTGTTAATGTAAATGCACACTTGAAATGTAATTTCTCCCTTCCCAAATATGAAGATGTAATTTACTTAATTGATGACTAAATCTCTGTGCAGTACTGCATGACCTCCCTTGCACAGTATTTATTGGCTACCATAAACTGTGGGCCAAGCCATGCTGCACAGCATAAAGGAAATGTCTCGTTCCAACAGGGAATCAGCAGAAGTTCCAGAAACATCAGACCCCCACGAGTGGTGCCTATGTATCTTATTCAGATTCCAATTAGATTAAGAAGGAATTAAAACACAGTGTTGGTAATTACCTCAGTATAGCGCAGCGCATCTTCAGATATGACATCATAATCTTTGGCGTGGCTTTTTGCAGCATTTTGGGCAAATTTCATAAATTCTGCAATTTCATTGTTTACTACTTCCTTCATTTGCTAAGGAGGAAAGTAAGAAATTAATTTTTATGACAGAATGGAATCCTGTAGGCTAGGCATGTAACGAGCAAAATTTCCAGAGAGGGAGTACAGGTGATGGTATGAGAAAGGGCAGAGATTCCATGTTTGCTCAATTTGGCAAATCTTTCCATATGTTCAGAGTTTCACTTAAGTGAAACTTTTTACTTATGGTCCGTTTTTCTAAAAAAAAAAAAAAAAATAAAAAAATCCCGAAATAATAAAGCACCACTTCCTAACAAACAGCAAGCTTCTTCTATCATACAAAACAAAAAAAAAGGTTACAAGACATTATTGGAGCAAGTTTCTATGACAAAGCAACAACGATAACCGAGCTCCAACTTCATAAGCAACTACATCGTAAGTAGCAACAACGCAGTAGGTACTGATTTTGCCTGGGAATGGCATTCCCATTGTTGCAGAATAAAATAATGGAATTAACATAAACAAGAAAGTATGGGAAGCCAAATGCAATGGCTCAAAGTTGCCTGCTGATTAACTACGTTGTACAGGGTTCAACCAAAATGAGTCTTCCAATCAACGTGAGATACAGCCTTTTCCTATTTAAACAACATTGCTGAGTCTAAGGAGCAAGTATGAACTTGTGTCTTTCCCCTCCCAGAGGCACTGATGTGGCAAGCATCGAAGGTCAATGCACAGGACCTCCTCATGTGCTAATGAAGAAAGATCCCATTAAAGGGTACTGTCAAAGACCACATCAAAATGCATCCATCTCCTAACATTATACAAGACTCCTGCGTGCCATTATGAAATGCTAAAATCACAGTAAGGTCCCCTCTCAACTTCATTCCTGTAAAAAAACAAAACGGAGGGGTTTTTGGGGCGTGTGTGGGTCTCCGATCAAGTACCAAAGAGCTACACTTACCATCAGTTGTTTAGACTACTACTAAAAAAACCTCAAACCAAACAACGACAATAAAAAAAATCCACAAAAACCACTCCCACGTTCAATTAAATTACCAAATACACTTTCAATTTATATTAAAAATGTTATCCTGAACACTTTAAACCTTTATTATCATTCACAATACTATGTAAACAGGAAATTATTACAAACTGAATTTAAGAACATTTTTACTAAATTTTTCCTTAACTCTTTGTAACAACAAAACAAACAAAAAAAAGTATGACTCCCTCTGTGGTGTTCGTATGTCCTTATATATATATCCACTTACCAGATATGTGAATAATTCTCTTTGACTTGCTGCATTAACTTGAAGATGGTTTATTTTTTTGGAGTACTTAGTCATCAGATATAAATATGTTTTCTGCTCCTTCTCAGTCAAACAAGAGGTAAATGGATAAGGGATTCTCGGTTCTGGAAAAGTTGTGCTTTTAGTCTCCATTTCGACTGGATCTGCAGCTTGTATGCTACCAGTCTGCCTGTTTTCTGAAGAGTTTGCCCACACCTCCACATTCTTCTTTGCCGCTCTTAAAGAAAAGTAATAAATGAAAGAACTTTCAGTTTTCACGTAAATATTAATATTTGTCAGAATTAATAAAAGCAGTCATGCAAGCCTACACTTCAAATATCTCAAAATACACTGTGAGATACCACAGTACTCCAAATCCTAGTCTACGGCACAAGAATTTTCTTATTCTGAAACTTCACCTGCACAATCAAACTGACTCTTAATACTGATAGCAGGTTTACCACTGATTTAAAGAGGAAAGAAAGTTCTTTTTCTTTTAAACAAAATGGTGTATATGTATTTGTCTGTATACTCAGTACTGAGGTGACAAGCTAAATATGAAACTCTCTTTGTTCTGGAAACACTCATTTTTAATGAAAAGTTAAAATGTCTCACCATTTTGGCATTCACTGATGGTTGGTGTTCAGAAGCAGTCTGCACTCAGACAGGTCTAACTTATGAACCAAAGCTATGACAGTAAAGGAGAAAGACTTAACTAGAAAAAGCCTTTCCTTCACTGTAAGGGGTAAATTAAAAATACTTCACTGTAACAATAGAATTTTCAGGTTTCAATGAAGAAATTTCTAAAAACGGAGCACACAATTCAAGAATGTCATATTTTCTACTCTAAACAACACCGAAAGCACTTGCCAAAAATACCACTGGGCTAAGGCAAGCGGCTTAGCTGTTCTAACAGCAACAAAGAGGTAACATTATAAAGCTGGTTCTAAAAACAACTTCAGTATATGAAGGCCATCTTAGCCCTGCTCTATTTAAAATAACCATTGCAGAGAAAGAAAATATTTAAGGTTAACGGAACATTAACTGCTGATCTTGGAAAAGGCATATTTTTAAGGTACGATTTCAGCAGCAGAAAACATCTCAAGTGTTATTCAAACCCAGCAGTATCACATCCACAGTTCTTAATATTACTTCACAGCTGTCTCTCTGAATATGAGAATGTGTCTATCCTCGTGGCACAAACTGGCAAATTTAATTAAGCTGCAGCAGCGACAAGATGCTGACTCAGATATGCCAATGTGGAAACATCAAGAAATTCTAGCAGCTTAAATTGGCTACATTCAGCACTGAATGAAATGGCAGCACATCAAGATCATTTCAGCATGCAGTGCTGTCACAGTCTTCATCAGGGTGCAAACCAAAATAATCTGACAGAGTTTTTCTGTCCATATTTACAGCATTATACTTTATTTGAGCTGACGGTTCAAATTTCCCCCCTTCATTTTATCAGCGACCTGCCTTCAGAGTTTCTCTAGTGACAGCGCACACGCTTTAGTGAGTATCTATCAGAAACCCCAACACAAAAATGGGCAAATTTCCTCCAGCTTTTACTTTCACATTTGCCCCAACACATTCCATTTCTCTTCCTCTTGACTATGGCCACACAATCAAGTCCCATCAATTTGAGTTCTTATGATTACAACCTCTCTTCTGGCTATAAACCCACTTCCACCACACACGACTGAACACAATCCCACTCTTAAGTGCAGTCATGTCTCTTCCAGAAATCCTTTTGCTACATCATCTAACGGAAGAATCCTACAGTAACAGCCAGTGTACTGAGTAGCAAGTTTCAAGGGCTGTGCTCATCTCTGCAGTTAAGGGAAAGTTGCTCCAACAGAGATGAACCAGAAGAACCTTTTCTACCTGAAGATGTGGGATACTGAGAGTCATGTGATGTAGACAGGTATTCCCCTCAAATGCATGTTCTCTGTGCCATTCATAAAAATACACTAATTCCCCTTTACAACAAATTATTTCTCCACTTAGGGCACAGCAGCTACCTTGGTCTGCCATTCACATTCTTTGTGATGTGAATGTTCATCCACCATGAGATACTTGTCACCTGTACCTCCCTATCATCTTAATAATTCCTTAAAAAAAAAAATAGCTTACACTTCACCAGCTTCTGAAATCCAGCAGCATGAGTTATGCTTTTCACTATGTGAAACAAGTGTTGATTCTACTTCCTGAACTTAAGAAAATAAAAGGTATACATCAAAACTGCTCAACCAATACTACCTGTGCCACCTGTGTTCACACAGTTTCATTTCCCATTCTTTAGGTAACACTCTATACAGTTTCTTCATTACTCAAGGTATTAATTGGATCTCCACTGCACCTAAGACACTGTTGGATCTATGTAAACAATGTTGGCTACTTCCACAAGACAAAAGTAAAAAGGATTTCAGTGTAGCCTATCATCAGCCTTCTACAAACTAAGACATGGACAGACGGTAAGACTTCAGTTTCTAAAAAAGCATTAGGTCTGGTGCATGGGTTCCAGGATCCTTACTGTGACTAGTTAAGAACATGGGTCAAACTTCATCCCTCTTTGGTACATAAGGGAAAGCAGAAAACAACAAGCAGCATTCCCAAAAAATAACTGAAACCCCATCCCCAAACCCCCAAAATACCACTCCACCTCCCAAAAGACAAGACCAGAGGTCCCAACCTAAACTCTTTCACTTTCTGAGGTTTCACAATAGGTAAAGCACTGGACCAAGGAGTCAATAACAAATCCCTGCATGCTAGATAACATGCAGCTTTCCCCCAAACCATCAATCAACACGATGATGACAAACAGCACAAACTCATGTAACAGCATATACCTGTTTGATAAATGCCACAGTTCAGAGAGGCTTGGAGCCAATGAATACTTCTCATACACTTCATGTGAAAAAAACACTTTGCTGCCATTTTTTGGTGAAATATCCCTGATAACAGAACAAAAGAAGAACACTGTAATACACAAAAATTTAAAAGGCCACATCTGCCCCTGAGAAGCAGAGAACAGAATTATTTATTAATGTTCCTTTTTTACAGAAGTAACATATGTACAGTCTAATTCTCTACTAGTTTTCAATAGTAAACTACGCATGTTTTTCACAGCCCAAAAAGAATAATTTAATTATTAGAGGGTATAAATTCTAGATACAGTGGGAGAATTCCTGATGGAGTTACACTTGGGTTTATTAATCAAAACCCAACAATGGGTGGAACTTGCTGAAATTTTGAGAAAAATACAACAATCTTGTGTATAATTTTTCAGAAGAGGTATTTTCTTATACACAGAGCTTTCCATCCAAACATTGTTTTTGTGTATTTTTTTTTTAATATAACCCTTCCAGTGTACCAGGGTACAAGGTTTATACAACGCCAACATTCCCAAACTATTTCAAAAGGAAAGATTTCTTTCTTCCTCACAAACTAATTCAAAACCAACTCACCTCTCTAGGCTTAAAAAGCCTACTCTTTGTAGTGCTTTTAGTATTAACAACGTCATTATCCAAACTCTATAACGTGAATAAGAATTACTTAGTTGCTCCTCATTTCTGAGCACACATTAACGTGCAGACTAACTCCTCCTGACAGAAACCTCAGTCACCTCCTCCTGAGAGAACGACAACACCGCGCTGCCGCGCCGCCCTCCCTCAGTGGCGGGCGGAGCCAGGCCCGCCCCGCTCTCCACAGGCGCATGCGGGCTCCCGCCGTGC
>NW_010158988.1:14811-15016 GCF_000695765.1 Mesitornis unicolor
TATGGGGAGAAGGGGAACCGTCCTCCCCAAGCCAGCAGCTGCCCTTTGGCCGCCATCTTGACAAACCCCTCGGGGAAGCCCACTTCTTCGCTGCCGTGTGAGCCTGCCTCACGGCGTTGGCCAATCAGCGCAGCAGAACGCTCTTCGCGCGGGATCAGGTGTTCTGAGTCAGCCAATGGCAACGTGGGACCGAGCAGCTGCCGGA
>NW_010158988.1:15105-32984 GCF_000695765.1 Mesitornis unicolor
GGAGGCTGCGCCGCCGCGGCGGCCCCTGTCAGGGATGGTCCCGTCCTGCTTCACTTGGCCTGAGGCCTCTCTGCGCTGTGGGCTGCGCTCCGACTCCGCGTTCTTCACTAAGGTGTGGCCCTGACCAGGCGCTGTGTGCCTCGAGCGGCAGTTCCCGCCCTGGGTGTGCAGAGGTGTCTGCGCCGCGCTCTGCAGGGCGGCTTGTCCCTGAGGGGGGTGGGCTTGTGTGTGAGGGCTGAGGTGGCCCGCGGCGGTTGCTGCACTTCTCAGCTTGCTTCCTCTCCCGGGCTTCCAGTTTCCCTGGATCACTTCCCACTTATTAAACGGGTGGGCAGAGCCACAAAACCTTTTTTCTGATGATCAGGCTTCGCAGCGTGGCAAAATGTGGAATTTAAACATTCTCAGTACCTGTAGGTCTAGGTGATAGAAACTTTTTTGAAGTGTTACAAGAAAAGACGATCCCCTTCACAGCTCCACATACGGAAAAATGGACAGGGTAGTGAGGCTTGCAGCCTGAAGCAAGCAAAGCGTTCACAGCAGCATCTAGTCCCGTAACTAAAACTCTGAGCTCTATACACAGATACATAAAAATACTGAGATTATTCAGAATGATGTCCAAATCTTCCAACAAAGGAGCCTCTTTAGCTTGTTTGCAGGTCAGTTTTAAGGACAGTGCTTGATTTTGATGATGCCCTTTTTTGGTTTGTGTGTCTCAGAAGAGCAGCAAAGTTTCTGTCTCCTCAATGGGTCCACCCTGTGCCCAGTTCAGAGGTAGCCTTGTAAGGTATAATCTTACTTCAGCACTCAGGTATGGTAACAGTTCCATAGCCACATGATTAGAAGACTTATCCCAGATTGGGCACATGGCAGGTTAAATCCTCCCTCTTCAGTCTACATCTCTGTAAACTCTGCAGTGCCTGCTTTTTTTTTTGTAGGTTTGTTTTTGTTTTTAATGGTGCTACTTCCTACATGTGATCTTTCTTTCTACTTCCATGATACAAACATGAACATCAAGAAATGTTTTCTCACTGTGAGGTGACAGAACAGGGGAACAGGTTGCCCAGGCAGGTTGTGGAATCACCATCCTTCGAGATACTTAAAAGCCAGCTAGACATGGTTCTGGGCAACTGGCTCTAGGTGGCCCTGCTTGTGACCTTTGGAGGTACCTGCCAGTCCCAACCCTTCTGTGATTCTGTGAAATAGTCGGGGGTCAAAAGCACCACCTCCTAACCTGCAGTTAAGCTTTCCTTACGTGTCAGCATGGGAGTCCTCAGTTTGTCTCTCACTGCAGAAAATTTGCCATGTTTTATATTAAACATGTATAGTTATAGTTGTTGCCTAACCTGTATCTTGGTAGTTAGGAGCTCTCTTGTGAGTGGAAAGATTGGGCAGGACTCATGTCCTGAGGATGAGAAAATTAAATCTGGACTTTTGATATCTCTTAAACTGCTTTAGTCCTGGAGCTGCTGTAGAACAAATGGCACTATTTAGTGCTGCAATTCTAAGAAAGCAATAACTTGCACCACTTTTTTTTCCGGACTTGATCTGTAGGTGAAGTCTGCTTCCAGCTATGGTGCTTCAAAGATGAATACTAATACCTATTTCTGGGTCATGGTCAGGTATATAAATATTGAGCTGTTAAAGCCCTGTCAAGACTGAGGCATTTCTGGGTAGGTGCAGAAGTAGAACTTGACATGCCCCAAGTCTTAAGATCAAGTGTGCTGCTGACATTCAGGTGCTCCCAGAGTTAGCACGGCAGAGGGGAGCGGCAACTTTGAATTTTGAAGCCTGACTTGTATTAAAACCTCAATATTGAAACCTAAATCTTAATTTGAATCTAGCTCAAATTATTGTATAGTATTTCCAAAGCCACTGGGAAGGCCTTAAGCCAGATTTCTTGTATCTTGCACTTGATGCAGCAAACTGTCATTTCAAACAAGATAAAACCTTCAAGGAGAAGGAAGCTAGATAAACCACATTCTGAGGAGGTTTAATGCTCTTGTTGGCTAAAAGGGGAGCTTAAAAGGTGCTTGTGAGTAGTCTTGTTTTCCCGCTGCCAAACATTACTTGATGTGCGCGCTAAACAGCTCTGATAGACGTGCTTGGAAGCACAGCCTAACTTTGTAACCGTGAATTCCTTAAAGAATAAACCTAATAAACCGCGATTCAGAAACACAAACAAGATGCTACTGACAAAAAAATTAAGACAGAATTTTTCCATTAGAAGCTGAAGTTTTATTACAGGATAACAGTACATAAAGCACATCTAAAATCGATGTGTTCAATGCACTTAATAAAGGTAATGTAATATTAAAGGTACAGTTTCTAAGTACAATATAACAACATTCATATTAGAATGAAAATTGGAGTATTTAAAAGACAACATTAAATCTCTTATTTTTACAGTCATATTTACAAAATGAATCAAAATACTTTTTTCGGGACTGAGTAAAATAACAAACTTGAATATAAGCAGGCTATTGTAAGAGTGAGTTGGAAGGGTCCATGAAAGTGAAAAGTTAAGTGATTGGGTAAAGATCATTAGCAAAGGTTTAGTACAATACCACTTTAGTATTTCCTCTTGATGGCTTACTTTTTCTTGTGGCTAGGAAAGGAATTTGTACATACTGTACACGTAACAGCATGTATGTACGTGTACGGTATAATTGCATTTAAACTTGTGTGTATTTACAGAACTTTGAGCATATCACTCAACGAGGTTTTTGAAGTCTATGTGCTTAATCTTCAAACTGATGTCTATCTGTAATCAGCATTTATTCTGGTATTGTTACGCTGAACATTTAGTAAACGGGGAGAATTCAGGTTAACCACATGGTTTTGCATAAATATAACCAAACTATTAAAACAACAGGGAGAACATGTTCCTAGCATTATGTATAGGTTAGTACGTACAAATTTTAGAGCAACTCCTTTTCTCTTGGAAAATATCAAAAGGTGACATAAATCAACACGGGAAAATAAAATTGTCATGGCTTATATTTAAATAAGATTGTAGCTTCAAGAGGTTTTTATAATTGTCCTGATAGTGTTTGCAATTAAACATTCCACTTATGAAAATATACCCACGGTGCAGTAAAGTTTGTATTTATTTTTAGGACAACAGTATGTTTGCTGTTTAAAAAAAATTATTTATATATATATATTCCTTGGATTGAGGGTATAAAAGCAGTGCATGGAAGCCAAGAACCATGGCTTTAAAATTCACTACCTTCTATTATCAAAAAGTGCAGTAAACAGAAACACTGTATTTAATAAATTGCTCAAAAATCTTTGCTAAAGATCTTATAAATTCAGTAATATTACAGAAAAATTCTAATAAATATTTAAAAGGTTAATTACCTCCTTTGTTAGATATTTGATATCCATCAGTTTTTAAGAATTAACATGAAAACAGTATCTAGAATGAAAGGAACAGGGGACAGGAATACTTTGAAGGGTACATGACTACGTAAATTAAGGTATACATGAGAAATAAAAACAAAACCCCCAGACCTGACAAAACATTGCAAATTCCACTTCTTAATTAACTTTAGTTGCTAATGGCAGTCTCTGGATATGTATGCATGATTTATAAAGCATATCCAAGGACTGAATTTAGGCATCCATCTATCATGGAAGATTTACAGAAAATTCCTATTTACAGTAACTGGAGTTAACTGTGTAGGCGTGGCCTAGTAACATCCACAGTTTGAGTGTGTACAGATCCTATATTTAAAGTGAAGAGGGAGGAAGGCACCCGGCAGAACAACACCTATAAATATCAGATGCAATGACGGGATAGAACTCTCCCAACAAGCCACGTAGCTACCTCCCTTTCAGACAGACAACTTATTGTAATTGACTTTATATGGGCAGATTAGATGTTTTTCTTTTTTATGATACAATACAGGCAGACCGTTTTAGTAACCAAAAGGATAACAAGCTGGACACAACATTTTTAATAACATTAATAATGTTAATAATGTAGAAAAAAAATTTCTACATTTGATATCAAGTATCTGTACTGGCGAAGTAATTTTCTCCTTATTAAATATACTATAGAATAATTTATATAATGACACTATGCATTTAAAGAGCAAACCATGTCCCAAATCTTGTACTCTGATACAGGTACTTGTTGGGCATATGTTGGTGTGTGTATATATATATATACACAAATATATATATATTTATATATAGTTATACTCAGTGAAATTAACAAGACCCAAAGGTGGTATTGTCTAGGAATAAAAGGGGTTTGTTTGCTTTTGTTCACAAAAGTAACTTATCTAGCACCACACATCAGAAAAACACAAAAATAGCACACTCTAGTTCTAAACAGCTATGTCTAAAATAGATTATATAGTAAAACAGATATTATACAGCATAATGTGGTATTTGATAAACAGATAAATATTTGCACTGTGTAGGCTGTTTATAGTATAACTTTATCTATACAGAATGAAAGCAAAAGTTAACTGTATAGAGGTGAGCAGAACAACATTAAATATTATGACTCCAAAGCAGAGACAAAGTTAGAGTTGAAAGAATAGAGCAAGATAAAATGTTTACAGGCCATTACAAGTCCTTAAATTAGTAGTAAAATAAGGAATCAGTTGCTCAAGTTTAAGAAAGCAGTAAACAAGAGATTGCATTTACATGCAGATGTCTAAAACTTGTATTACTTTTAAATCTATGCACAAAAAGTAATTTGTTTTTATTGCTTGACATTCAGTTATGGCTAGAGTATTTTTAACCTTTTTTTTTTTACTTTGGAAACAAGAATATTGTTAAAGGTGCCATAAAAATGGACAACATTGAAAACAGTTTGCAAATAAACCACCTAACGCTGCAGTTCTTTATACATTTTAAAAAGCCTTGTCTGGGGTTTGTCATATGTTAAATATATTTAATCTGGGAAAATACATTGTCGCTTGAAGCCTCCCATTGGCCCAAACATCCAATACAAAAACACATCTCCAGAAAAGGAGCAGGCAGACAATACAGTTACAGATAAAGAAGCAGCCAGTTAATGTCCTAATAGTTCAAATATTCACCACTGTTCTGTAACTTGTTTCTAAATCAGCGTAGAAATGAGGAACGTTTTGGATTTAGAAAGGCGTACAGTACATATGCATTTTTTGTGAAATAAAATTCACTGTATTGCTTATGAATTCTCTGCATCAGATATAGATCGCATTACAGATCGCAAGTTCCTGTAAAGTTTGTGCATCTACATTAAGACTTTGTCGGGTAATTTAGGGTAGTGTTTCTCAAACTGAAAGTCACAACCATTTGAAAGTTGCCAAAGCGTTTGGATTTTTATCAAAACACTCTTGTCAGGCAAACGTAGCCTGGTTCTACGTGAAGAGTGGTAGCTCAGTTCTCCAGTGCACACTATGTGGTTCTGCTGGCCAGGGAACTCGTCCCACTTCCTGGATGCAGCTCAGCCTCCTCAGTGTGGAGGAGCTGGGAGAGCTGGCTCTTGGCTGCAAGCATTTGCAGTAGACATGGAGCTAGTAAGTGCTAGCAGCAGCTCAGTTCCTTCAGTTGGGAAATGCCACCAGTAATTACAGCTGGTTCGCACTCCCTGCCCCAGAAAAAGTAATTCCAACACAGAGAGCCCTATGAAGAAATACAGCCCAGAGGGATTGTGCTTTCAGAAAGCTTGAGAAACACTGACTCGTAGGAAAGCAAGTATACAAAGGACATATGAACACCAAAAACATGCGGATGTTAACAAAAAGGTGTGGTATCACACATCAAGTTGAACAACTCGATTGTGAAGTTCAGCTTGAAGAAGTAAGGAGATTATGAGGGAAGACATAAAAGTGAATCTTGTGCCAGAAGAAATGAACCTATGAGTATCTGAAGCCTTTATCATGTATTGTTTATTTGGATAGCTTACTTATTGCTATAAAGTTATTGCTATATTCTACCAATGATAAAGGCAAAAAAAAAGATAATCGGCAACCATGAAGAAGGTAGAATACAGCTTTTATGTTGATGTTAGAATTCTACTTAGTACCTGAATAAAGTTCCAGAGATAGACTGTATATTCTACTAAATGGTATGTATTTTTTTCTCCTCAAGTCCATTATTTAGCAAGCTATTATCACAGTACAAGGATTAAAGCACATACTGCAATGATTTTAAAATAAATACTTATTTAAATTTTAGAACTTTTCTTTTTGCTGTTGTATTTGGTATCTGTATGCATGTGCCCTCATTTCCACCAAATGATTTACTGACAGGAATATCTAAGCATAAAGAGAATAGGAGGCTAATATTCAAATGTATTAATGGATGAACTTTTTAAAGTAATAAATATTAGTATTCATAATGAAAAATAATTTTAATAGTTATATTTCTCTAGCTAAGGAAAGCAAATGTGTTTCTTCTGTGCAATCTGAATCAGCTAGCACAGGTAGAATTTCATATACTGAATCCCCAAGAGAAAACTGCTTATTATTTTTGGTTATTGGATAGTGAATATTGTTTCTGACATTCATATTAATAAGTTTATCTACATTGGGGAGTTTAGGAATGCGTCGAGGAAAATATACACATTGTTTGCACAGCTTATATTGTGCAACCCGTTTTGGTCATCAGGTACAGACTGGAGAATGTCTATGCCCATCCAAAAAAAAAATACTATAACGTTTGGATCACCCCACTACATAATTAGAACATGTTACACGTTGTACATATTAGCAGTACGTTTAGTTGATCTGCAAGTGTGTAAAGACTAGGTTCTGTTGTGAATCAGCAATAGGAATTGTCTTCTACTGAAGGTGCCAGAACACAAACGGATCAAGAGGTCACACTTGCTAAGCAGCTGCCTGCCTTGGAAGGCCATTCCAAGCTAAACTCGACTGTCAGCTTATAACACCATAAAATAGTTTCCCTATTTATTAAGCAACCTAAAGTAAACAACTGGAAGCCATATACCCCAATGAAAAAACCCTCAATAGCCTAAGATACTGGAGAACTGATGCTTTTTGCAAGAACAGACATGTTTGATGGAGAAATTCACTCTCTTCCCAGTCGAACCAAAGTCCTGAAATCTTGCTCATTTCGTTTGTGGTTGCTTATTTACTTTTCTGCTTGCATTTTCAAAGAATGTGAAGCCATATAACACGGCTAATCGGGACAGGCTTTCAGAATCCTACAGTTTGGCACTTGGAGACTTCCTAGATGTTGCTGGGTTTTTGGCGCTACTGTAATTGCTTGGAATTGCTCCGTTTGATGTGCTAGGTATGGAAATGTCTTCTGCCTCAGTGTTTCTTTCCAGTCAGGTTTTTTGCTTTACCATTGAGCATATGCGACAATGACAAGACATCTCAAGTGGTATTTTTGTATTCCTGCAGATCTATGTTCCTTTCTATATGACTTCATTGCTGAAACCTAATCATTACCTTTTCATTCTTACTGCTCTATCATAAACTGTTTTGTTTAGTCTGACAGTAATTTAAATACTGGAAATCCATTTTCTATTGCAAAACATTGAAATTCAGCTTGAAAAATAGTCTTCTTCTTATAAATATGTCCAGAGGGTATTGAAATTAATGTCAATAATTTATTATTTTATTTTTTAAAATATAATTGCAAAAGCTTGGTGCTGTTTGGAGGACTACTTTGTTCTGAACAAAATAAAGACCAAAGAGCAGCTATATACTGCAAAACTGAGTAAGAGGATGAGGCACACACGGAGCATTAAGTTAAAAAAAAATATCCAGTTCTTTTGTGCCTGGGTGGGAGGGGAAAGGGAAGAAATACTAGCATATCTTTTTAAAAGTAATTTGTTCCACCAGTAGTACTGGCCACCCTGTTGAAGAGTTTTAGAAGATCCCTGAGCATGTTAGTTTCTGACTCTTAACCCCAGCTCCAAAATGATAGGGCTTCTGTTGTTGGTAACAAGATGGATTGTCATTCACAGTTAAGTCAATCATAAGGTGCTTGTCTATTTACCCTTTTTTTCACCAATCAGCACAAAGAACTGTCAGAAAATAACTTTTATTTTTCTATTTTTTTTTAAATAATAAAAGGGCACAAAATTTAAACAATCAATGTTTTGTGACAGTGGTTTAGGATTATTATCTGGCTGCCTCTCAACAACAGACAGGTGATTCAATCGACATTCCTTAGCAAAAAAAAATTAAAAAAAAAAAGAAGAAGAAAAATCCTGTACAAATATGTATTTTTCCCTGAGGGATCAAGGTTACACCCGCAAGTGCTCTATGTACATATTGCACTGTAGAGGAATGAAGAACATGTGCAAAAAAAGCAACAATGATCAAAGCTTACTAATCAAACCTTTTAATCGTGACTGCTATGTCATCTTGCATTTTGGAATGTCGGAACACAGCTATTCCTTTAGTCTAAAATGTAAAAAACAAAACAACAACAACAACAACAAAACAAAAACAAAAGAAAAGAAAAACACACCTCTACTATGGCACATTCAATGAAATAAAAAGTTTTCCAAAGACAAATAGACAAATTCTGTCAAGAAAATAATACAAAGTTCGTTCGTTTGTTTTTTTTTCAGTTTTTTAGAAAAATTACATTACTTTCTTTCATTGTTTCACATTACAAAATCTTTTTTTTTTAATGTTTACACAAATCACATTTTATTGCAGGAATATTTCAAGTGCCATCAAACATTTATAGAAGGGTTAAAAAAATAGAAGTCTCTCTAAAGTGGTCCAGACAAGGCTTTGTATAGAATAAATCTTTTTTCCACCTTCTATTTTTGACTTAAGTATTTTGAATACATTTTCTTTATTCCATTGACACTTAACAGCCTAGAAGCAGCCACTCGCACATACCCACGCATATATTCATGTGTGAACACAAATGTACTTTCTCACATACACACACACAGGTGCACATACACACACAGATATCTTGGTATCCATACTAAGATACATAAGCTTTAATAAAGAACAACCAAACTTAAAAACAGCCTCCCTTTTCACCTAATCCCATAGTTTTTAAAATGTCAAACAATGCCGGAGATGTTGAAGTAAATTAAGGTGGTTCAAATGACAGTAGAGCAGAGTATCTCTTTCCTAGAAAGCCAGGAAACATCTCTTTGGATAGATACCACACCCAATGAAAATCTCTTTGCAGACTCTAAGGAACAGATCATTCAGAACCAACATATTCCTTTATCTCCGGCTATCCTGATGGTTTTGTTTGTAGTGCATTGGGCATATTATTAAAATACATGAATATGCATTGACCTCAAATATGTTTTTGAACTCAATATTTAGTTGATCATCGGATACCAGGCCATAGTCCCAGAGGTTTTGCAGAGTGCATTTCCTCTGCCACATGAGGTTCTTACACGGCCGTCGCTCTGACCAGCCACTCTTGAGGTTACTCTACGTCCCCTTTCATAAAAGCCGCTTTGGCAACAGTACGTCTGCCATGCTGTATCCCCTTTTTTCACCTCTCTACAAAGAGCAAAACAAAAATAATGTTCTGTTGCCAAGTGGCTGTTCACTGTGATCAGGAAAGCAGAGTTAGTTGGGGTGTGTATGCACAGCCTGATTTAACAAGGTGCCAGTACACAGGACCTCCTACGGACAGAAACAGCAGCACTTTCTGGCCTGGAAGATCACGTCACAAGTTGTTTACAGATGCAAAGGGCTTTCAGCTAAGGCCCTGTGTGGAACCTTTTTATGGTCCTGTATTTTATTAGTAAATGCTCCAAAAATCTGTGTTGTCAGTGACTTACAGGTGTAGATATGCTGAACTAGATACCAAACAAAACCCTGGGCACAGAGATGCCTGGTAGAATATTAATATTCATCAGGAAAAGGTAAGAAAATGATGTGATTGCAAAGTATTCCCAAAATATTTTTCTTAGTAGTCTTTGTTGTTGATAGAAGTAGGAGCTGCATCTCACTTTAAAAGGTCTTACCTCATTATTCATTAGTTGACACTGAAATTAAGTTTAGTTGATCTTTACAGGACTAGCACCTAAGGCTGGTCACATTCAGAAAACATTTGTTAGTTAAAAGGATTGCTTTAAAAATAGGAACACACATTAGAATGAAAGTACCATATCGTGGCAGGTACTCCAATAACGTAAACAATGATTCCAGGAAAAGGGCTTCAGTGAGACTGGAGAGAGCACGTGCTGCGCTGTGAGCCACCTCTTCAGAAGCAGGCAGAATGGAGCAGTAAAAGGATGGCTCTGTGGACTTTTTACAGAAGCCCTCTCGTGCCTCCATCCCAGAGGCTCACGGGGTGCAGGTGTTCCCCTCCCATACTCTGGGGGTGCACTGCTTTGAAGGGGAAACATATGATGCTCATGTCCCCCTCCGTTCAAACCATACAGATGAGCGATAGCTGCAAACTTCCCTGATATGGCAGACTACAAAATTTTTCGTAGGTGTCATAGCTAAATGTCTCAATTTGCCCCTAAAGGAAACATATTCAAATCATAGAATAAACCTCTATTTTGCTTGTAATATCCCACTGACCTAATTCTTCTTGTAAAAACTGTTAGGCTTCAGTGTGCTTCTATTCACTTGTGATACTTCTCAATGAGTATATGTAAAAGATTGTTTATCCTTGGAAATTAAAGCAGTGGAGAACATTCTTTCTCATTCTTTATCATCTTTTAAGATCTTGTCTCTTTCTTATGTACTTCACCATAAACTTCATTTGTTTAGACCTCCAAGGCATCCAGTTATATATCCTCATCTCTTCCAAACCAATTATGTAGCTCTGGCTCCAACAGCCGCAGTTTATTTTGTGATGTCATTTATTGTGAATCTGCTTCCTTCAGAACTAGGGTTTACTTGCCAGGTTTGCTTAGAGACAGCATTCTTCCTAAAGGGAATGGTAGTTAATAATAATAAAGACTGCTAGATGCGTCTTTTTGGTTGGTTGTGCAATATGGGAGTCAATTTCAGAACACAGATTTATGGTATTAATGATTTCCAGGCATTATACAGAGTACAAAATGCTTTCTAACAACAGTGTGCCTTTACTTTGTTAGTCTGTACTCATCTGATAAACTCTAAAGTGCATCTTTTTAACTGTGGAAAGCAATGGACTTCTCTGTTCAGCTACCTGAAGTTGAACTGCTGCATGCTTGGAAGAACGTGGCTTAGAGTCTCATCTCACTGAAGTCAAAGACAAACCTCCTATGGATTTTTATAGGTTAGAGTTTGGGGTTTGAAGGCATTGTTTACGATATGGAGTACAAAAGTATGTAATATTATGTGTAAACATTACTTTTCCACATACGTGTCATACACACATACTTTTACTGTAGATACAGACTTGAGTCCAACCTTCAAACCTGGATTTACAGTGGGCAGAATTACACTTTCCTTATTAGCCTGATTTTCAAGGATGCTGTGTTACTCATTTGTAAATTGTCTGTAATTGCCTATTAACTTCGACCATGGACACTCGACACCTTTGAAAATGAAGCTTTTGACTTGTGCACCTAAATCTGAATTCAGGCACATAATTATAAACATCCAGGTTTGAAAGATTTGGAAATAGAAGTACCTTTGAGACTGACAGCTAACAAGCCGATTTTAATTTAGAGAATTGTCATGATTTTCAACTCTTTTAAAAAAATGTGTGTAACCATTTCAGGATATGACCAGCCTCTCTTTAAAAGTAACATGGAAAACAGCAGCATAAATACCTCCCAATGTACCAGTACCTGCCAAACCTTTTTCAGTTAAACTTGAATTTCTGGTGCACATGCAACACAACAATGAACACGCTAGCATTTAATTTAAAGAAAAAGGTGCAAAATGAAAGTGCCTTATCAATTCAACAAGAAAAGCTATACCAGTAACTACATTTTATATTAATTAAAACAATATATAAACAATATCTCTTTTGCTATATATAGTCTTCATGCCCATTTACCCTGTAATATATTATAATGCTATTGTTGCTATTGCTATGGACCCTTTTCATGCCGTTCTGTCTACTGGCAAACAGTGGTAGGTGAAAAAATTCGTCCTTCATGAAACAATGAGCAAGTTGTGCAAACTGATGCTGAAATCTCTGCAATGCACACCAGTCGCTGATTACTAGGTGGACTCTCTGTTCTGATCAACAAATTGATTGTTCTGTCAAAAGTCTGGGCAGTGAACTACAAGAGAAAACAACCTTCTGACATTAGTACCCTCAGTCTGTGTAAACAGAGGTCAAGGATTGAGAAATTGAGACAGAAAAAGGGTCCATATTTGTAGGCATAATGGAAATCATATGCATGAGAAAAACAAGTTCAACTTTGTTTCATTGTTTCCCATCCTTCGCCTGACCCCGACCGCCAAGAGATGTGCAGTGTGTTGGCTCCCTAGGTCTGTGCAGGGCCATATAAAGTGTCTTGGTTTTCTTTCTTTTTTTTTCTTTTTTTTTCTTTTCCTTTCTTTTGTTTAAATGTTTGTACATCAGACATTCTAGAAGTGCTTAGGTGATACGTTTACCCATCAATTTGCATCGCTGGCTCAAATTCTGAAGTGAACAACTCCTTGTAAAGTGGAGGAAAATGAAGTCGTACAATGTCTGGGTATATTGCTTTAAATGCCATAAGCTTTTCTGTATGTCGTCCACACAGTGCTCTTAAAGTAGACACTTTGCATATTAACTGTAAAAAACGAACAGAAGTCACACGGTCATACACATGGAATCAGGCCTCCCTCTTAGGATCAAAGCTCTCTGAAACACTGTGAGTTCACCTCAGTTGTTTACCTTAACAATGACAATTCAGATACCTAGTCATGAGTGTTTGTTATGTTAGCTTAAAGAAAAAAAGCCACTAGAAATCTGTTTAAGTAATGGATTCATGCTATCTGTGAAACAATATGTGTGTCATGAAGTTTCCTCACTTCCTCCCAAGCACTGGATTGATACAGAAGTATTGCATGGCTGGACCTTCATTCATACCACTTGAGTCATTCTCTTGGAAGAAGACAGTCCTGACTCCCTTCAAACACACTGTGAATATTGTGGAGGGAACTGGCAATGCAATAGATTGGGCTTTTCTAATTTATGCCAAATGAGGTGAAAAGGAGCAGACCAAAAAAATGTGTACTTCAAAAATACCACTAGGGTACTCCTTGAACTTACTGAGTAAATTATTTGTATCAAAGCACATGGAAGAAACTTTCTCCCAACAAAGGTATCCAAAGTATAGGCTGGGAAAAGAATCACATGAGCTAGGATTTGAAATGAGGACAGTCTGCAGAGCCTGGGCTGGACCATCCTGCTTCTGTTGCGATGGGAAAGCAAGCATGAGCTTTGCAGCTGTGTAGAGTTCTAAAAGGAACCACCTCTGCCATGAAGTGCCTGTCCTTTCCTAGTTCTTCAGATTTATATTTTTAACACCACACTGCTATTCCTTTCTTGAAAACTTGAGATACTTTAGATCAGTATAACAGTATGTTGTATCTCTTTTCCCTAGGTGCCAATATTTGGAAGAACTGCTGAGAAAAGGGCTGCGTGGGGAACTTCTCATGGAAGACTGAAGAACAAGATCAGTTTGGATATTGCCGGTCTTAACAACTTAATTGTCATGCAAGCAGAGATTTCACGAGCATTAAGGCATGCACGTTGTACAACTGCGATAGTATTGTGTGGGGCAGAAATGTTGTTTAGGAGAAACCAGATAAAAACCATCACTTTTCACAAAGTTCCACCATTAAAATACTTATTTTTTCAGACCATTATCAACCCTGTTCCCTAGTACATCATCATTTCACCTCTCCTAGTTTTAAATGAATAGTTTCAGCTAAGCACCTTGATTTTGAACAAAGAATTCTGGGTTTATAAATAACAAATTAACTACGTAAAAGCTTTTACACCATAAGCAGGATACCATTCAGAAGCAGGGCTACTTTCACAGTCATGGGACAAGGCACAGCGTGATTCTTACCTTTGTTAGAATTCCGTCTTCTCGGTGGTTCTTCTGGAGGACGTGCTGCAGTGCCAGCTGGATCTTCTGTTGGAGTTTTTCAATTTTCACTTTCTCCTGAAGCCATGAGCGATCTAAATATAAATGGAGTTAACACCTCTGGTACTGCACACACCACTCACAGTGCACCAGGATGCACCAAGTCTGTTACAGGTTCATCTTTCTTGTGTGCAAGCTTCCTCCCACCTCTTACATACTCTTGTATAGAAAATGAGTTTAAATATTAGTAAATTTTGGAGGATATTACGTGCATTTAAAAAATACATTTATAAGCCCTTAATTAGAATAATGCAGTGTGTCTGAGTAAGATTTATTAATCATTTGCTAACAAGGTCTGTAAAATACAGGGTATTTACAAAATGAAGCTAGCAACTTTTTAGTGGGAAATAAACAGATCACATAATGAACAAGTAGTTGGAGTTTATCTTCTTGCTAAGACCTACAGTGACATACAGAAAAAACAGAAGCAAATATTCAGCTGTTAAAACAAAAAGCTCCCAAACTTCCTAGCAGAAAAGTAGTATTAGCTGCTATATCCTCTGTGTGGCAAAACTGGGGGATTCTGTGGCTCACATACAGGAGGGCACAGGGCTAACAGAATTCCCATCTGGCAAACAGCATGGGAACGTATTTACGACAGCCTCAATAAACCCACGGTTGCTAACAGACTCTTCCTCCACCACTTCCGAGTCCGCTGTGGTGCAGTCTAAAAACAGAGTGTTTATTTTCTTGGGTGTTATCCCAGTCATTAACTGACTTTCTGCACCGGTCTCTTTTTTCTCTCGACCTAATAAGCCTTCCCAGAACCCGGAGTACTGTGTGTATCTACTTGAGATTGTAAAGTTATTTTTATTCATGGGTATGGTAGACCCAGGCTGACTCTTGGGGTCACTTTTACATCTGGCACCATAATTCTCCATGTACCTAGGCTCATGACAGGGACAGACACCTAAGCTACCTCAATACCTTTGTACCACACTAAAATGACAACCTGCTTAACAGACCTGAGGTGGAGAGCATTCTGCTACCACTGCAAGCTCACAGACACTGAAAGCTGAATATATAAATTCAATGGCTACCTTTTGCCTGTCTCACTTAGACTGACCCAGTGGTCTCACTCAGACGCATTTAAGCTTTTGCAAGGAAGCTGAGTCCTCAATGAAGGGAAAATTTGTAAAACAAAGATTAGGATTTTCGCCTTAACAAACTTATTCCTAAATTTGTAGTTTTAATGTGTTTATGAAAATGAAAATTTTGGTCAAGGAGACACTCAAAAGGATGATGACATTTCACACTGTCTGTTAGTCTTTTAACATTATCATCAAAAAGACTTCAAAATAAAAACAACCTCTACCAAATAAACCTAGAGCAAACCTTTATCTCTTACCTGCTGACATTAAAACAAATGCAGAAAACAAAGCTATCTCATCTTCTGTCAGGTGCATAGAACACAAACTTTTCCCAAATTCAAACACAAAACTAATGAAGTCTTCACAACCTGCCAAAAAGAAGGTACAGCTCATGCCACATTGTTTGAAACTACTTCAGAGCTACAGAGTTGTTGATTTATTCTGATGGAAGTGAAAAATTGATGTAAAATACTTCACAGGTGTATGATCTCCTTAAGGACCGTGGAGTGATGGCAGTGAGATCTCACTCATACTTGAGCTTATTACCCCATTCCCACGAGTTCCCAGCTCCCACATCCCGGCAGCCCGCATTTTGAAGGTTTTACACACTGTGTCTTTTCCACATTTGGTTCTTTTGGGGTAAACCTGGATGAGACCCAGCCACTTTCTAGCTCAAAATTGGTTTAGCTTTATTTCTGTTCGAAGTGGAACTTTCTCATGTCACTGAGGACTGGAGGTTTGAAATGCGTACTTAAAAAGTGCTGATTTGAAGAGCGTTGAGCACGCAGAAGAGGGAGGGGACAGAGGCACACAAGGTACATGCAGGAGCAAAGGGAGAAGCCAAGGTCTGAAAGCTTTTCATGCAGAAAAGGAACTCTGTCTCATTTTATCCATTCCCTTGCTCATGCGGGTGTCAGTCAGGTTACTGCTGCTGTTACACATGCTGTTACGCAGTTCGCGGAGGTGAAGCCCTGCTCTGAAGGGGATCGCAACCTCATGGAAGAAGGCTCTCTCTCCTCTGCATATTTCAGCCTCAACCCAGCCCAAATTTCTGGATGTAGTTGGTAGCAGATGAAAGTTATGTTTCATTGGACCCACATCTGATACTGCACTTTCAGAGCTGTTTGCACTCAGACCTCGCACCTTGAGGTGTTTTAGAAAGGTATTGTACAGCATTCGCCACTGATATATTTTTGCTGCCCTCCAAAATGGTTTACATCCCAAACCTATGTCCAGTGAAATGCAGCATTTTTAAATTAGGAAAAATATACAGAAAAAAATTCAAAATACTAAATTGTGGTTTAATTGAAAAACTGATTTACAGTATTTTAGCTGCAAACAACTGGACTTTGCATATTGAAAACGCTGTTAACATCTTCAAAGCAGTAACACCAGTATATGCAAAATTAGCTTAAAATCTGCTGCCTTTTCCAGCAGGATATATAAAATGCTACACTAGATATGAAATCTAGGCTTCTTTTCTTAACAGGCATGTCTAAACTGCTCTACCCTGATCTAAGTGTTGAATTTCAACACCAACAGTCCTTTACTGCATGGACTTAAGCTGTTTTAACTCCTGAAATCAGCTTGGCCTCAAAAAGAACCAGCATGACTGCTTACAAAATAAGCAGTGTGAGCTTTGGTACTCCTTTATTTCAATACTATAGCTTGATTTTTTTTCAAAGCAGCTGTCCCCTTTTCCATTTTATAATTTTTATGCTATTGTTTTGTTGTGAGGTGGTTTTTTTTAAGATACAACACTTGACATTTCCTTACCTAAGGACTTGAAAACCTCTGGGCTAGCATACTTGCCATCAAAGTAGACTGTGTTGTTCTGGGAGTCAAAGGCACGGCACATTCTGATGAACACAACCTCTAAAGACCCTAAAACAGAAACAATGGATGTTTGACTATTTGAGACTTCAGTTGCAAAGCGCGAGGATTTAAATGTTTTTATGCTCTGCATGCAGTATCCATTGAGTAGGGTAGTAGGTTTCTGTGGTGGAACAGAGCATAGTTTGATTTGCCAGTAGAATTAAAGGAATTCCCATAAACTACCCTTCAGAAGTTTTTGCTACAGCAACTTAATGGTAATAAACTCTAATAATTTTTTTTATTAAAGAAGTCTCTAAAATCAAAGCAGCTCATTTAGATTTAAGTTCATAAAGCTTTGACACCTTTGTCCAGGATTTGTAAACTGCATTACTTCTACAACATCTTGCATAAAACAATCCAGATTTTTACCTTAAAATACATCACTATTCGTAAGCCAAAAGAAAAAATCTGAACCCAATTTTTCCATTTTTGCCCACTTATCGCTTCCTTTGTTTGTGATGAAAATGTCATATGTAGACTTGAATTCATTCTATCCAGAGTAACTAAGGAGGTACATTACTTCAGATGTAGAGACACAGGCAACTTGTAAGGGTTTTTCCCCCCCGTACTATTTTAAATGATCGTTATGCAACATACAAGTATACATACAATACATGGATATACCATCACTATACAGGTAACACCTTCCTCAGTCAAAACTCATAGAAGCAGACCTTAAAACTGACCCACATACCTGCTTTTAAAAGCACAATTTGATCGTTTTGACACAGTTCCATGAAGCCATCAATGCGTTTGGCAAATTCCACTACATACTGTATAGCTTCTGTTATTTTGACTGCGCATAACTGCCACATTACCTCCCTTTGCTGTTTGAGAGAGAAGAAGAATTGAAAAATTACTATTCCAGGTTTGGAAAGACCATTTTCATAAAGTGAAACGGAGGTGAAAAA
>NW_010158989.1:0-4194 GCF_000695765.1 Mesitornis unicolor
TATTATATATACACCTGCACTGGCCAGGTAGTGAAACCAGAGCAGTTGAAGCACCTGAGCTCTAATGGTGCTCCTAAATTCTGGAAATCAGCACCATACTTACATAGTCTTACATACTTTTGTAGGTCTCCTCCATGCAACTCTGACAATAATTTGATTTATTAGGGATGTTTATGAAGTTGCCCAGTTTTACATGTGTGTATAGTAAAGCTGAAGAAACAGTAAATTATTGTTGGAAGCAATGTTTTGTGTTGAATATTAAAGTAAACTAATAACATTTACTATTTTATTCAGTAATTATTTGAGAGTAATTAGAAGGTAATAGCTACCAGTTTATAGCTACTAAGTCTCTTCAGCACTACAACTTGGCTTTTATATGATCCTTCTGTTTCTTTTCACTATAATCATCTCTGCAGCTCGTCTTCACACAGACACAAACCCTTTCTTCTCAACTTCTTAAAGTGCCCAAAACCCAGGGAAATCAGTAAACCTACCACAAAATGAAATTATTTTCCCTTCAAGGAAGCTCTTTCTATTCTCCAGATATAGAACTTATTAAGTTAAAGCATGTGAGTAATGATATTAACAGATTTACTGGGATGATGAGGAGTTTAAGGTGCATCCACACACACCTGGCTCCTTCAATATAGAAACCACTTTTTATTCAGGAAGAAATTAAGGGGAAAGAGCAGAAGACGTATTTCACGTATCATGGAAAGAGAGAAGACTACAGTCTCTTTTGTCCCACTTTGCAGCAAGAAATGGATGCTGCTCCATCGCCGGAGCGATCCCACGTCAGGAGGATGAACCAATTTCACAGCATGTGGGTACAAAATGACTTTTCTCACATGATTCCCTTGAGCAAGTTTCTAAATGCTGCACTGGATCCAAGATTTTCCCTATCTTAAGTAGTTATTGTTGTTGTCTATCTATAGATGTGTTCGCACCATGGGTGTAACACAGCCAAACTAGGTACAAACAAGCTTTGCAACCCGGGCTGATCTGCAGGTACACAAATATATCAATTTAGTGACCAATAATTATGAGAGTAAACTCTAAAAATCAAGCATTAAAGTTTTCATGAAGCAAGATAAAAAGCCAGGCCTAAGTTTAAATACATCATCAAGCGGATCAGGCTCACAAGCCAAAGCATTGTACAGAGTCCATCTCCTACAAGCTGAAGTAAGCCCTAAGATGTGAATATTTGGTGCCAGCTGCCCTGCAGACGTTTTTAGGTAAGAAAGTTTCATTTTGTTCGAGGATGCTGAAAGATGAACAATAGCAAAAGCTGAAACAACTGCATTTTCCAAAACCAAACTCTGATATGCCAATATTCACCTCTTCTCACCTGTTTTGTTGAACTAAGACTGGCGATGGCAGCAAGCAAAGCCCTGCTGTGCTTTCCAAGCTTCCCGTCACACATCTAGAGGAAGAGGTGTAGGAAACAGAGATGCATCTTCTGCCCTGGAAGAAGGCACAAGTGGCCAGAAATATTGGAACAAGATGGGACAAGAGTGGTCCCAAAGTGTCACTTCACAGGGGCAGGGACTGCAGTTCACTCCTCGTCTTGCCAACGCTCAAAAGCATCATCAAGGGCAATGGGAATAACCACAGCATTTCCCTGCTCCTGAACTTCTTCACTGGGCTACGTTTTGCTACAATATAAACCCACTTGTTTTTCTTAAAACTTGTCATCTAAGCTCATAAGTAATATTTCTGAAAGAAGAGAATGTTAGATATAACAAAATAATGATGGAAATCTCATTTACTTAATAAAATTCCTTTGATTTTAAATCAAAACTGATCTCCATCCATTTGAACTTTAACTACCTAATTTTGTCTCGCATTTCAGATAACACACAGTAAATGCAATTTGTCATCATAAATGTATTATTATTTAATCATATGAAAGTTTTGGCTTATCTCGAGAAAATATTTATAGTAGTTTTAATACACAGGATCCGTTCTTGACAGAAATGATGAAACAGATTTATCACCCTTGACAAATTATATTGCGAAACGTCCTCTCCTGCCTGCTTACAACAGAAATATTAACAACACGCGCAACGGGAACACCACCTGTGATTCTCATTTCTTTTAGGCTGATATCGTGGCACCCTCGGCTCCCTTTTCGTGGAGACGATACAGTACATCGAATGTGAGTTACTTATAAGAGTAATTCTATGAATGACTGAAACCTGTAGCCCTTTAAATCAAACTAAGTAGTGTTTTATTAAAGTGCCCAGCAAATCAATCTAAATCCAAGGATAATAAAGCCCTAATCAGGTGGTAGAAAAAATAATAGGTTGTCATGCATGAGGAAAAATAGGCAATCATGGAATGTTTTCTTTAATTAGGTTGTGTAAAGTGGAAGGACTGAGCAGGAACTGGCAAGACATTCATCATGAGCAAGGTGGGAAATTATTTAGATTACTGAGGAAGGAAAATTGAGTGTGAAATACTAAGATTTGACCTGACAGAGAATTAAAACTGTTTTGCTATTCGTGTCACTTACTTTTGGCAACTTATTGGCAGGTGTGGCTTTTCCAAAGGAGTGTGAATCCAGATATTTCTGTAGTTTAAAGACCCCATGCAACTTGCTCTAACTTCAGCGTATGCAGCTTCTGCCTGTGCCTCCCAAAGGGACAGGGTGGAAATTCATTTCCATTGAGTTTTAGCTGGAAAAATCATATGGATTCAACTGTTACATTGAAATAAAGTGATTACATCTACTATTCCAGGTCATCAGTACATAGAGGCTGCTTTACAGTTTACAAACACCTAAGACATCATTTAGATGGTAAAATGAATTCTACAAAGTTAGGGGAACTAATTTAATATATTAGATGATGGCAATGATGATGATGATGATTATTATTACTACTACTGCTATTATTATTTTAAAATTATTTCCAGTGCTAACTTCTGCTCTGGTATGTATTGACAGTACTAAGGCAAGCTTATAAATATTGTCAAAAGTAAATAAAAGATAACCTAGAGCCCTTCAGAGACATTCTAATTAAGATGTTCTTTAATTCAGCCAGAATTTTTCATACCTATCCTAAAGTCTTAGGCAGCCCTGCATATACAGAGGACTCCTGAGCTCTTCCTGGCTGTGACAACATTTCAGTACTGGACTGAGAGATCGTCTCTCTGTCTTTTCCTTCATTTCACTGAGAACTTAAAATAGTACTTTAATAATAAATTTTGGATTCCACCATTGTAAGTATTATGAAAACACTATTGGGTAATGAGAAACAGAGGTTTTGACTCTTCGCAGTCCCTTCTCTCACCACTATGCTCAATGGTGGCTCCATACCATAGATGCAGAGAAAGTTCCTAAACACCTTTAACGCTAATCTTAACCATGAAAGTTGCCTCCTGATAAAATCCACATAGTAGCAGAAATAATTTTAAACTTAAGCTGACTTTAAAATCATCATCTTCTAGGCAGAGTTTCAGCTTCATCAAAATTGCATCAAAACCCAAGAACTTAAATTGGCTCAACTGAAATCTCACTATTTTGTTGTGAAAACCATGGATGAGGGGTACCCAGGAATGAATTATGCTCTATGTTCTTGGAGAGATGGATGCTGGAAGCCCTGAGGTCTCCAGTGAGAGGAAACCAAGACATTTGCCCACTTTTGAGACAGTAACTCGAGCAAAGCAGACACGGTAGCGGGCAGCAGCACAGGCAGAAAATCAGAACCAGTCACTCAAGTTACGACAACTCAACCGTTCCTACAGGGATAGCAATAAAATGGTGAGCTCCAGATCAAAAAATGTTTCAGCAGAAACCTATTAACCAAGTGTACTCCAGTAGACACCCAGGGGGACATATGAAGGGGATTCAACACAGTCATTGCCTGATCTGTACTCCAAGTTTCTTTGGAGAGAGTCTTCATAAAAAATAACTTGGCTTGAGTTTAAAAGCTGAGAGAGCACTCCAAATCAATGCTTTCTGGGCTTTTTTGACAGAAGTCCTACTCACGCCTTTGAAAAATGGTGCTGTTTTCCCTTCTGTGTTATCTTAAGAGTAAATAAAAACGCTTCATAGAAGAATTCTCACATCAACCAAAGTTTCGTGATAATTTTCTCCCCGTTAACCGGCCTGACCCTCGGGGGTGGCACTCAAGGTTTTCTTCTGAGGCTGTTTGGCCGAGCAAGGATGCGAGGAGCTGCCTGATTTAGCGG
>NW_010158989.1:4225-23771 GCF_000695765.1 Mesitornis unicolor
GCAGGAGGGAGGCCACCTCCTGCCCACCGCTCCCAAAGAGCAAACCTACAAATCACTTGTCACCAACTTTGATCCACCTTGTTTCAGGTGGTTTCCTCTCTGTCTATTATTTCTGCTAAGAGACCCGTGAAAATTAAATACAGACCCCATCAATGCTTGAGTGACCTAGTGCTCCATCATAGCAGCAGTGTAATAGCAATAAATCATTTCAACTTTAATCTATTGTTATTGATGAATGTACAATTATTTGTCATCTAATATGCTGAAAATGATGACCAAAGAAATAGATCAACTTTTTTTCTTCTTCCAAGTACGGCATTGATGGATTGTATCCCTAAGCTGTTATTACACTTATAATGTACTCTTCTGCTATGACAGCACAGCTAGTTTTTTAATCATTCCATAGTAATCAACTTAAGACAACATAGCAAGACTCATAACTCATGTTCTTTTCAGTTTTGGCAGTGATGGGAAATGAAAATGTTTTTATTCTTTTGAAATAATTCTTACCTGACTAGGCTGAAGATTGCTTTAAAATTGTAAATAAACGGTTGTTTATTGAGCTGGAACTGAAAAGTGACACATTAAAATGCCCATTTCTGAAGAAAAAATAATAATTTAGGCCTGAGTGGAGCTAGAGTTGGTTAAAAAGAATTACTTTGTTTTTCTTTTAACTGGTTCAGTGCTAACTCAAACCTGTACTTGCTGGTTAAGTTATGCAAGCAATGCTCCTATCGCCACATTTTAAAGCTAAATAAGTCTGCGAAGACCGACTGGCTTAGTAAATCATCTCAGGGTGTGCTTTCAAAAAACTCTTGCTGAAAATCTGTGGGCTTAGGAGCCACTTTGAGCAGCAACTCAGAATTAAGGCATTCTAGAAACTGTGTCCAACTTAAGTTCAATAGCGTAACTGAAACTTGTGAGAACCTCTTGGAAGAGGAAAACCAAGCTGTAAGTTGTTCCTCAAGGCACTGTAAGGATTGCAAGACCAGACATTGCTTTCTAGGAGTCTGAAATGTAAACACAATGTCAGAAAATATTTCAAGAAGCTGTTTTTTGATCATATGTCCAGAAAAACGTGACATTGCCATGCTACCAAAAGCTAAGAAAAACTTAAATACTGACTCTGATCTGATAGGTTTTGATACGAAAAAGGTTTTTCCCTCTTAAATACGATTTGGCTCGTAGTGCTCTATATTTTATTTTAAAATGTCTGTGCTAAAAAAGACCATAAATAACTTTATGTCTTACAGCATGCACAGGACTAACGAGAGGTCTCAGAAGTATTTTATTGCCCGGCAGCCTCAGCCAGCCTTTGCACCGCTCGACAGCCGGCACAAAGCGGCTTTCTCTCACCTCTGCCATCTCACCTTTACCTTCATATATTTCTAGCTATTTTTCTGCTCATTTTTCAACCGTTTTGCAGTTTGCTGGGCAAAACCTGACCTCCTGCTGCAGCTCCGGGTCTCATCTTGCCCCGCTTGGGGTGACTCAGCCCCCAGTTCCCGCAGGTGGCTGCTGGGCTGGGAGTCCCCCCGTCCCTCCTTCAGCTCACGGTGACATCCCCTGCCATCCCAGGCAGCAACACGTCTGCTGGGTTTATTTTGCCTCTGAGAATTCATAATTGTGACCTTTTCATCTTATTTCTCTCGTTTGTAAATAATAAACTCGGTCGCTTGCTCTCCTGTCTTTCATCTCTCTCTTTTCCCATCACTCTGATGGCTTCAGTTTCTGGGAAGTCATTTTCATTTTTGAAAAGTATTGCAGGCCAAAGTCCAACATTAGGCTGGGATCAAATGACATCTTTCAAAGTGCAGTTACCATAACTGAATTGGGGGTTTCACTGGACTTCTGTGATAGCTCAATGCAGGCAACGCATCTCGCTCTTCTTTCAAGCTTTCATCCCTCTTCAATCTTAAGTCTTGGTGGGGAATCCACGTGTTTACAGCACAGAAGTGTTCAATTCTCCAAAGCAAGAATTTGACAATGAAATTTGACAATGAAATTTGACATTACTTTTGTTTTGAAATCCCTTTACTGTTATGGCTTGTTGTTCCCTGTGGCCATTTAGGAACAAATGAAACAATATCAGAATTTTCCTGACAACCATTACGACCAGCAAGTTCCTCAATCACCAACTTTGGTTTTTTTTCATTGCCATTAACACAGCTTCAGAAAATGAAATAGGAAAAAAGAGATATTGAAAAAGGACACTCCGTTAATCAAGCAGCATAACACAATTTTAAGAGGATGATTTTCAAAAATTCCTAAGAAAACAGAGAACTCAAAACTTTTCTGCACCAGGGACCCAACCTGGTTCAAAAGCAACATTGAATCTATGAAAACCAAGCACTGTTTGCACAGACTGGAGACCCTCATCAAAAACCCAGCTCCAAAACTGCAAATCTCAGCAGCAATGATGAATGCACTCCCTGAAGCCCACGTACCAAGAGATGAGCGTAAGGTTTTGCTAATCCTACAACAGACCATTTATGGCCACCTCTATCACGCTGCTTTCATTTACAACTAAAGGACCAGTTTTTAAGTGATTTGTGTTTATGGACCCTCCTGTCAATGATTCAATTGATCTTGAACGGCTAAGAAAAATGCTGTCACACAAAATGAACCCTTGTTGCTGGCAGACATTAACAACATTGGTCAAAACAAGCAAGAAAGCAATGATGAGTTTCACTCACTGCTGGGAGCCGGGTAGGAAACCATCTCTCATCTCGGACTCATGCAGCCCAGTGGTACCTGGGCACTTTTCCTCAAGTCCAGAAAAACTCTCTTCCAAAACAGGCAGCTGTAGCTTGAGCCCCAGAGCAATATAGGTTATATGTTTCTAGGGGAAAAAAAGGGATGAGAAAAAAGAATTTGAGGGTTTTGTTGGGGTTCTTTTTGTTTATTTGAGTTGGCAGCAAAATTTCACACACGGAATTTTAAGAGAAGTTCAAGTAACCATCAGTGAGAAAGCTGAGATCTACAATTCCTCCATCCCTGAGTAACTCATAAAGGAAACACTGTCAGGAACAACCCTCCAAAGAAACCAGGATCTCGGTGCTGTTCTCAAGCACAATTGCTCCTTTGCAACCTTTTAAAAACCTTACTCTTCATAACTGCCAAACTCAGCTATCAGAGCTGGTCAGCATGCTGTGTACCCCAAGAAAAAAACAACTTGAAAGTCAAAATGCCACTGTAAGCAATGAGAAATGTAGATTACCAATTTTAACGAGCCTCCACAAATCACCGATGCCTTAGGTTGCAGAGGTCAGCTCCAGTATTTGGTTCCTGATATATTCACTTGGCGATGGCCGCGCTCTTGTAAGGCTGGAATAGGCCCTGTATGTCACACAGATGGGGTGGGAACTGCCATCAATGGAGCACCAGAGAAACAAAGCAATTACTCTACAGACACACAAATACCAAGTATCTTGTAAAGAGGAAAGTCAGGAGTCAAGTGTTTGTCTTCCATCCTAAATAAGCCATAAGTACCCCAAAACTCCACCAAAAAATCCACCTCCTTTCAGTGTCTACTGTTTAAAAAGTTGTTAAAAATCAATCAAGTTTTGCTCTGATCACAGTATATGCTAAAACTACAATATGCAATGGAATTTTTTTTAAATTATTTAAAACAAATATGGAGATGTTCCCCTTAAGGCACCATGTGCATTAGAAAGCTGGTGCACACCAACTTGGAAGTGCCTGTTAATCACTCCCAAAGACGGCCGAGCTACAGAGGAAGCACTGAGCTAGCAGGGGCTTTTCTGGTTCTGCAAAAGATCAAGACCTTTTAAATTATTTTATGGGGAAAGGACAGCAACGCTTCACACACACACATCAAGGGATGCGAGCTGCAGGTCAGAGCCCTTTAGGGAGCCCAGCACGGCACCAAGGCAGGCGGGTACCAGTTCTCCCCATGATGTGATAGGATATGACACGAGATAAATTCAGACTTAACACATGCTCCAAACTCCTCTGTATAGTCTAATTTCAGCAGTGCTTTGATACCAAATGCTTATTTCTAGAATGAAGAGTATTTTCTTTTCCTTAAAGACTTTTGTCCCCTGCTTGTTTGGCTTCTCTTCTCATCCCCCACTTGTTGCAAACGCCTGTAGCAGCTTTCGTTGCATCACCTCTGCTGATCATGGCAAAACATTTAATGTTACACTTAAAACAACAAAAAGACCCAAGAAATGATACCTAAAGTGCTACCTATTTAGCCACCAGACTAAGCTGTATTTGCTTTTCCACAGAATTTGTTTTGGGAATTATGAATGTTGCTAAGTTGCTCGGTGCTCCTTGCCTTTAGCCATCATTATCAGTTATCTTTAGGGGTAATCATTTTTCTTAAAATCATGACCCATTTGATATCGTACGAACAGCAACATTAATTTTCATTTGTCACATAGTAGGGTATAAATGGACTAAATGTTAATAGCATTCTTCTTGAGTAATCAGTTCTACATGATTAACCTAAAAATTGCCAAAATGTTGTTTACTATTCATTTGTATCTGAAGAAAAAGGGAGCCACGATCCATGAGTTAGAGCAGGATTAATTTAGTTTCTGATCTGTATTAAAACTTGCCACAATGATTCATAATCATTTTACCCAATATTTATCTTGACAAAACTATTTAATTCGGAGAGTTCCTCACAGGATAATAATGCTGCGTAAAAGCATCCCTGCTTCTCCATGCGTGCAGTGGGTTTCAATATATACAACAGAGAGGTAAGTCTGTTTATTTAGGTAGGGGTTTGGGTTTGACTTTGGTGTTTTTTTTAATGTACTCTTAACTTTTTTCTCTTCTGTTCCTTTTTTTTTCTTGATGCAGAGGGATACAGCCGATGGTCTTTATCACCATCTAGTGGATCTAATTCCTTACAGCAAGACACAGTAATCTCAAAGAATAGAGTCAACAAATATTTAACCTGTCATATATATGGATTTTTATCTGTCTTATGGAAAATACGGCATTAGTTATCACACTGTGTTTATTTCTGGGTATCGCAGCCTGTAACACTACACCTCCACTTCATTAAAAAGGGTCAAAAGGGAGATAGTACTTAATTTTTTTTAAAAGTAAGATGGCATATAGGACATAATTGAGCTTGCAGATGTTTTTATAACTTATTAAAAGCTTTGGGCTCACAATACTCTTCCAAATTTTAAATCGTGAACAGCGATTAACCAGCAATTCTCACAAGTGAAAGAGCTTGAAATAGAAATTATGTCTTCTCTGAAGGACCCATTGAGTTTCCCAGAAGTTTACAGCTCTGTTATCAGTTATTTAAGTAGCACAACAGCTCTTACCCGACCCATGCTGTTATCAGCATCTTCAGCATTTTTTTTTGGTTGGGTTTAGTGACGAGGATCTGGCTCCTGCTTGTGCTACAGGATCCCGATGTGATTTCTGAGACAAGACTTTTAGATTATATTCCCTTATCTGCATACCAGAGAAAAATACCTCCAGCATCTGCAAGCATCAGGGCATCAGGAGCTCACCACTGTGGGGGTCATGTGCACGGCAGGAGGAAAATGCAGGTAACAAAGTATCACAGAATCCCAGAACGTGAGGGATTGGAAGGGACCTCCAAAGCTCATCCAGTCCAATCCCCCTGCCGGAGCAGGAACACCCAGATGAGGTTACACAGGAAGGCGTCCAGGCGGGTTTTGAATGTCTGCAGAGAAGGAGACTCCACAACCTCTCTGGGCAGCCTGGGCCAGGGCTCTGTCACCCTCACTGAGAAGAAGTTTCTTCTCCAATTTAAGTAGAAAAAGCTTGACCGACTTCATCATATTTAAAACATTAATAATATTTTGGCAGGTATAAAAGGTTCATTTTCTTTCTCCACATGTAGCAGAATGGAGGTAAAGTGACTCCCACGACACCACAAAACACAGTGCAATATTTCACACCTGTCAAACCAAACGGCCTGGGTACTTCTCAAACCTCTTCCCCCAGGAAAGGGACAGGCAGCATCACCTGCATCCCACTCACACCACCAGCCAGGTCAAAACCTGTGCCAAAACCTGCAAAATCAAATAAAGAAATAAATTGCTGTATCTGTACTTTGCTGCCACACGTCTCGACACACTGCCAGCCACTCCTCACATTCCCTCAAAACCTCACTTAGATATTCACAGAATCACAGAATGGCTCGGTTGGAAAAGCCCTCTGAGATCATCACGTCCAACCGCTCCTGTCTACCCCCTAAACCATATCCTTAAGTACCTCGTCTACCCGCTCTTTAAACACATCCAGGGATGGTGACTCCACCACATTTATTTGCCACCTTAGGAGGATTTTATAAAAACTGAGTGGAATTCAGACAAGCTTCCAAAATAACATCGAGTGGTGCTGCCTTCAGCATCCTGTTTGAGAGAAAAACACCTCATCACATAAACACATCGTCCAGTTAACTACTCCATTATTTTTAATTCTGCATCACCATATTCATGGTGTAACCTGGCCAGGTTCCAGCCTTACCGAGCCTTTGCTCACCCACCTTGAAAGAAATCATATATTCATTGCTGTGCATGTGATGTGGGCAATGATCTCCGTTCCTCATATACATCACTGCACGGGTGTCCCTGTATGAATATATCACTTCTTCAGTGTTCCCAAACGATGTTTCCATGTCAGTAAAGTTCGCTTGGCTTCCCGTTTTACTGCAAAAAGCTCACTTTTAAGCAATGAGCAGAAGTGTCACTGTGCTCTGCAGCCACTTGTGGCTTTCCCCACCTTCCCCCAGTCTGGGAAACTCTGATCACCCAGTACATAAAGCAGTTGGGTGCACAAATGACATTTTATGCACTTCCCATGAAGTCTCTTCTCAAACTATGTTTATCTCACTGCTTTATAATAAATGTAGTTATGCTGCCCAGGTTCCTTTAACCAAAATATCTCTGTCAGGGAGCTAAATGCACGGGCAAATCCTACCCATCCCTAGCACGCGATGCTGAATTACCAGCAGTCTCCTTTCCAGCTACTCAGGGTTTTATTCTAAACTCTGGCCTTTACAAAATAAAAAGGAAATTTTTTTAAAAGGACAAAAAAAAAGCCCTGAGCAGCTTCTCTCACTGATACCCAGTAGCAGGGCTGTGTCCTTCCTGCAGGCACCTCTGATTTTGCACCTGATTAAATAGTAACTCAGGGTCAGAGTCACGCTCTCGGTGACTCAGTGATCTGGTTGACTGGCTGACAATCTCCACGGGGTAGGCTGCAATTTACTTGTGTGCCCCAATTAGCACTGCTAATTGGGGCACAAAATCTGTGTAAATTTCTTTTTAATTTTATTTTCGAGTCCACCACCGTTCCGGTGGTCATAATATCAAGTTTTAGAAGTTTTTCTTATAACAATACATCACAGCAAAGAACTATTTTCTATTATAGTGTGCAGGGAATTTCCTTAGGCTCATATGCAGTTATTTCAGCTGTATGCCAGCTACCACAGGTACTAAGTAAATGCTAGGAACTCTTTTAACATCATTATTCTGGTATTTGCATACAGAAATGGCACTTCAGATGCTTAACTGCCATTAGCAAGCACTGATATTTGTTTTCCACGCATAGCTGTAAGTTAACTGTTGGTGCAAATGTAGGCATGAAATAATCCGGACACTTTTGCACGCAACAAATTTAGCTCTTTAAAGATCAAGTGCTACTCACTGGATCATTCCTGTGGCTGATGCTCCAAACAGAACCCCAGACCTGAATACAAATACTTATCAATTCAAAGAAGGATGTGTAAAATAAACAGCCTAGAAAATGAGATGCTTTTTGCTTTTTTATTATGCCATTTGATAACACTGTAAAAGAATTACTGTACACTTCCCCAGCTAAAAAACTCTCCATTTCAGAAGCGCAAGCTGATTTTATTTTGATCTATTATAATAATAAAAGAACAATTATCTCCTTCCTAGAAGCTCCAGGCCTAAATCACCTCATGTACTTAATTCAGGATGCCGTGAAAGACCGCAGTATGGAGAAAGCAACATCTCCCACTGCTCCAGTCAAGCACCAAAGGGGATAAAACCAACAAGGTATTTGAAACCTGGGCTTGTTATTTGTGACTTATTTGAGGGTGACTGAAACAGCATAAGGGAAAAGCACTTTATCTGTGGCAACCTTGAAAAGACCCTGCACCAGCACTTCCATCCCACACGATGCTAAAGAAGTCAGGTAACTTTAAGAAGTCCCATAACTTCACCGTCCATGGGCTTTTTACTTAGAAAGAAAAATAAAAATCTGCTTTTATGCATCTATCATAAACGACAAGGAGAAAACCAAGTATGCTCCTAGTTTATCGGGATTTTACTTGATTAGAGCACGTACACATACAGTTAAACTTACCCTTAACTTGCAGACTAATTAAGTTTGGACTGAGGTGCCACGGAAGCAAATGCTGAGCCAAAAAGCACACAGCCAAGTTGTTCTTAACGTCCTATGGTCCTGCTTGCCAGGTGGCACCTCTGTGGCTCCGCTCCGTGGTGGCAGGTCCTGTCTGTAGATAAACAGCAGGAAGCACTGTCTGCACTCTGTGAATTCGCCCTCCTATAAAGAGATGAAGGCAGGTTGTACGGGCATGCCCCTGGCACTTCGGCTGAGCCAACGCGTGCCTCTGCAATGCGTTCAGAAACGAGAGAGCGACCGCGCGTCTCCTCTCTGAGCCAAAACGACCGACGTTATCAGGGGCTGAGCAGGACCTGGGTCTGGCCCGCTTTAATTGCGTGCACAACTACAGCCAAATGCTTTTGAGGCTGCTAAACCCCAGTTTTAAAACAAATACAGGCAAAAGCAGAGATAAATAGAAGCATTTCCATTTGTCTGACTGCTTTGGTCCCAGCAAATATCTACAGCTTACTCTGAATCACTTATACCCAAAAATGGACGCTTTGCATCCTTTGTCACCCGCACATTGAATGCTTAGAATTGTTATAAATGAAATAGAAATTAAAAAATTGTTATAAATAAGAAATAAAACAAATAGTTAAAAATAAAACTGTTATCTATAAATAAATTGGCATAAATAAAGGTTTTATTCAGTCCAGGTGAATTATTCCCACATCCTTGCCTTTTTTTGGCCAATATTTACTTTGGGAATACACAATGTGTCACTGCAGGACCCTTGTCTCACTTCTTGCAGATGGGAGGAAAGGGAACCCCAGCTCCAAAGCCTTCTCTCAGGACTTCAACCTTCAACTTTCTTCTCGCTTCCCAACCCTCCCAGGACACTAAAACCTCTCTGATTTTCTCTCCCAAAATCAAAAGCCAACTCTCTGCCAGTCCTCCCATGCCTGCCTTCCCGTCCTCCTCCCTCCTTACCCATGGGGTTTCCTTTGAAAACCCAAGACCTTTACAAACACTCAAAGCCAAATCTTAACGTCATAACCTGGGCTCATCTCAAAGTGAGACACAGTGGGAGAGGAATTTATATACACGTGTATATTCTGAAATAAACGTATATTAAGAACATTTCTTTCAGTAAAGCAAACTCTCAACCATTCCTTTCGGGTTTTTTTGCCACTCTAAGATGAATAGGCTCAAAAGGGAAGGAACACAATAAAAAGGCAAACCCAAAGAGGAAGGAACAGACGGGAATCGCGTGCAGCTGGGAAGGGAAAACTTTGCCACAGTAATTAATATGGAAATAATCTTCACCCACTCTGAAGGAAGCGTGACATATGTTAAGGTCATTCCAACTCAGAAAATCTTTTCTAAGCTGAATCCTTAAAGGAGGATGATGTAAATTAATAGGTACAAATACCCTCGGCTACAACAGCGACCGCAATTACAAGCACAGGCCAAAGGAGAAGAGAGGAGATTGCCCAAAGCACAGCCTGACCCGACAGCATCCTCTTGGGAAGGACAACGGAAAGGCTGCTCCTTGAAAACCAGTAATTCCTGCTCAGATATTACTCTCTTACAGTGTATTTAGGAAGAGCACAGAGGAGTTACCGTAATTAAACGGCACTGTTACAGCAGGCTGGCAATCACAGCTCTCATAGTTGACTTGCAGCCACCATCGCCGAGGGCACACACAAACCCACTTGACTTCCCCAAGTCGATGCGTCCTCTTGGTGGTTCCAGCACAACCCCATTTTCTTCCTGGCAATGACAAACCCTTGTCTGCCATCATCACCGGGCTGAAAAACAGTATTTCCTATGCGAGTCACACCTGCAAAAATACATTTGACATGACAGAGCTAATCAGTGACAATACTGCGGAGACGGTCGAACAGCCCTTCCGCGGAGATCAGTCCTGCGTTGTAAAAACAGGGCCGCAAATAATTCATCGCCCCTTTATTAAATAATTAGGGATTAACAGAGAACCGCTGATTAGACGGCGCTGATATCAGAGTGTATATTTTCTCTCTTGACTTTGTCACCCAGGTCACCATACAACCCAAAGCCAAGGAGGATCGAGGGAGACAGTGTATGGGCACGGCTGTATAGAGAAGCCTTTCATTAACCTCGCTGATCCCCCATAATTTCATATGTCAGCAGCTAATCAAGGACTCACTGACATCATCAAGGGACAGGGAGAAAAGATCTCCCGAGGGACCGATCACTTCTCGCTGGAGAAAGTCCATACTTACAACTGGGAGGTTACGTGTATTTTGCAAATAAATAAAGTGTTCTTGCATAGTTTTTAATTAGCATTGAAATATATGTTTCTACTGTTGGCCACAGTGATTTATCTCCAGCGTGATGGAGATGGCAGTTAAAGGAGTCAGTCCTTGATAGTCCTTTCAGTTCAGGCTTTGTCCAGCTCCTGTACTTGGTCACTTAGGACACATAAGCAAAACCATCTTCTTACCGACTCCCAGACCAGCTTTACTAATGTCATTGGTTTCCCAGCCAAAAGAGGCAACACAAGGGGAAAATACAGAGTTGGGTTTTAATCATTTTGTATTTACTTAATACTTTTATCCCAAAAGATTTTGTAAATCTAATCAACACAGCAGTTAATTCATCTGCGGCCAACATAAAGCCTCCTCTTAAGCGGGATATAGATGTCTCTTTAACAGGGCACCGTGGTGCCAAAAGGACAGTGCAGATCAGGGGGGTCACTCGTGTCACCGTGGGGTCTGCAGAGCTGAGGATGCTGGCCAGAGGCCATGGGATATTCCACATGGTGTGGATGGGGAGGGTCACACAGCTCATTACTATTAACAGAAGGCACTTGCTACCAAAAAGGAGATGGGCAGCAGGGACTGAGGTCCCTTACACCCCCAAAAACCGAGCCTTGAAACCTTGCATCACGTTTCATGAGCATATATTGTATATTTGGAAATAAGCAGTTGATCTGTGTAGTCTTTCTAAAGTGTATTGTACAATAATAATTTTACCAATAAGAAATTTAACAAAACTGAGTCATTCAGAGAGCCAAACAACATTCTCTCTCTCACTGGGTAAGGACACACCTCGCTCACCTCCTGCAATAGCACGCACCTCCTCCCATCATTTACTGCAGCATCCTCAAGCCTGGCTCAGTACCACATTGCATGGACATCAGGCAATTACCTCAACCAAAAATTATAATTAAAAACCCCCATTCTTTGGTCACCATTACCCTACGGACTGATGGATTTGTGCAACTGAGCAGAAGACACATCATGGCCCTATTGCTCTGCATCTAGAAAAACTTGTCCTACTCCAATAAGGCATTATGCACGTATAACTAATACATCACCATCACCAATCAAAATAAAGGCTTTCTGAATAATCAGGTTAGCTTTAACGTATAATATAACATATAATAATAAATATAATAATATACCTTGTATCCAAGATTGGTCTACAAAACATAATTACAACTGAGCTTGATGACAAAGTGCAGAGGAACCTCATGTTGCAAATTCAAAATCATCTATGCAGAACAGGAAAACCTATTTCTGCCTTCGCAGCAAGATTTGCCCTGCACTGAAAGAGAATTGTGAGGAAATACATAGTCAAACAAGAGATCGAGATATGTTTTTAAAAAGCATATTTAAAAAACAGAATTATTTAAACAAATATTTTTGGGGCAGGGAAGAGAATTGTGAGGAAATACATAGTCAGACAAGAGATCAAGATATGTTTTTAAAAAGCATATTTAAAAATTAGAATTATTTAAACAAATATTTTTGGGGCAGGGGAAGAATATTATGGTTGAATTCTAGTGAGAACTGGATCTTTTTTCCCTACTGTAATGGATGCTGTTCTTCAAGTTAGCAGATCTTACAGAGTAGATCACTGTTCAGTGCTTCTCAGATTTTGGGAGGGTTAAGAGTTAGAAGATGTACTCAGGAGAGGAAGAACAGACACAACTCTTGCTTAACAGTAGTAAACTACGGATATCCCAAATCACTGCAATAGGTAACTCTTCGGGACATGCTTAGGTAATTAAGTAAGCAATCAGTTACATGGCACATATCTACCTATATTGAACAGAAATCTTCCAGCAGTGGTAGGACTGGAAAAAAAACAACATTCTAGAATGTTTTTTAAGATTTACGCTGGTTTATCCTGGCTGCAATCATACGTTTATCGCCAAAACTGCATTTCGGATTAGCACCTCTTCTCTTCTTGGCACTGACAAAGTCCACACCTTCAGAGCTCACGGACAGGAGCGATCAGCCCTCGCCTATCACTTAAAGTGTTGAAATTGCAGAATTACTTCTTGGAATCTTCATCCCGCTGCTTCTGTTTTGTTGAATACAAATATTTGAATTGCTATTTCAATACGCGACGTTCTGGTTCAAATCGTGACCACGTGTATTATAACACAAAGCAATTAATAGCAGCACAGCCAGGAAATTGCCACTTAGTACCAGCTGCCTGCCAACACGTTATAACCACACCAAAATCAAAGGTGGAACAATATTTGCCTGGTAATGAGAATATTTCCTATATATGGCATGGAGGTTATTCCTTCCACATTATAGCTGAAGTGGAACATCACTTATTGGGAAAATTTTGCCTCTGCCAGGCAAAGCACCCAAGGAAGACCGAAACAGCAACCGAATTGAGCCCTAAATGCATTGAGTCTTGATGGATAATTTTTTACTCAAGATCTGGAACAATTACTGGAAAAAAAACCATTATCTAGAGTCAATGTCGGAAAAAAACCAGCATTATACATCTGGGCTAATATTTTAAGATCACAACGACGCATGAGAACTGTAGAAAGTCATGGTACTTCAGGTCTCCCCATTTTTAATTGCACCTATGTTGCAAAATTGGAACTCAGAATAAAATAAATTAAAAGTTGCATTGCTTTAAAATTGAATTATCACTTCTTTTTTCAGCACGTTATTTACTTATCATCATTGTGAGACCTAATTCCTAATTATTAGGGGGCATTTTATTCTCATCTAGTTTTCCTACAACTGTTTATGAATATAAAGGTGAATTTAACCCAGTTTTTACTTTAATTACATAGGTATACAATTGTGACTAAGGATTTCTGAAGCCAGGATCCTATAACTCCTTTTGCTCTCTGTTACCTGGTTATCATCTTTAGGCATATCACCTAAATAACCTGAAATGATCACATCTTTAACACAGAATTTACATGAAAAGACATATGGGGAATAAAGAGAACAAAATCCAAACTCTAGGCAAAAATAATATTGTCCAAGAGCCAGCGTCCCAACTGGTCCACGAGATTTACAGAACAAGTTAATTTGCCATATGCAAGCCAAGGTTTCCCAGTGTTCTGGGGTTACCACGGCATAGGAAATTCAGTAAATCTATATATAAACAGGCAGTTCTCAGCATATGCAGCAGGCAGATCTGATACCCTCATCACGGCCCATAGCCTTGTTGTACAGTTTGCTCCACTTGGGTTACAGTATAATCTCACACCTAAAAATATGTACTTTGGGGTACCAAAGGTTAAATAGCTGTTCTGCATTCCTACCTACCCCGAAGTTGCAAGAAAGCTCTTTTATTTTTGCTGGTAGTGCTATCTCAGCGCTGGGAAGAGGATTCAGTCAACGTCCTAATTTTAATTTTCTCGGGAAGATATGTAAATTGTTTCTTTCAAGATACCGAGCGCTTTGTTTTGCGCTGGAATCACTGGAAGCAAAAAGTCTCGGCTTCAAGAACTCCTGAATGTCAGCACATCTCTGCTTTCTAAAACGCGCGTTCGAGTCAGTGATATTGCAAGCGAGGAGCCCGCTCCAACTCCGCGATAATGCCGGCATTAATTTTCACTTATAATTGTTTCCTCCTTAAACAGCCCCGCAGAGAGAGCCTCGCATCCCTTCATTACACATAACTTATCACGGCATTAAATTTGCCTAAATTGTACTCTAGCGCTGCCATACTGCTGACCCTTAAGTCTGTAAACAAATACATTTGTTCTCCGTATATTTATGTTTTGTCTTCTAAATTGTGAGAAAATGAGCCTAGAATCCTCGTATTGTAATTGTATCATCAAAGCCTGTTGAGAATACGATAAAGTAACCAGAAGTTAAATTATCAATAAGAGTCATTTATTTTGCATTTTTATTTTAAAGAATACTTATGAGAATTGTGATAAATTAGCAGTGACAAACTACTTCTTGCAGGCTGATTTTGTGTGGAGAGTTTAATTAAACATTGCAGCTGTTTATCTCTATGGTGATTAAATTTTCATATGTAAATTACATGTATTAAGATCAAGATACTTATGTAAATGTCACTTGCCTTAATGTTTTGTGTTACTGTTATTAACATCTAACCATCAGCTTGTAATCTTCTTGTATTGCATTACGCTGGCATGCACTACATGACTAAAATAAGGAGATTTATATCTTAATAACAAACAAGTTTGTAAAAAGAACATCTTACTATGTAATTGAGATGTAGATAAAAAAATAAAAAATAAACTGTCGAGTGCAAACCGCTGTAAATTTGAGAACCTCGCTGGTTCAAGCCGCCCTCGTCGGATGCCTCCCATCTGCCAGCAAACAGCTACTTCAATAGAAGTGAACTGGGTGCGACGGTTTTCGTGTGCGCACCCTGAGACCAGACCCAAATTTCCCCGGACATCAGGGATCCTTACGTCCACTTAAAATAACTCTCCCGTCTACTTTCTAGCACTTGTGTTATTTTGTGTTGTCACTGCCAAATAAAAACCTGAATATCATCATTGGTCCATTAGTATCGTTCCCATGTGAACACTTTCTATACAACAATAAAACATTTATACTTCAAGAAGATTAATTAAAAAAGCTCAAGGTCCACTCACATCTATTTCCAACAACCAAAAGAAACCCCTAATAGATGACAAATGTTTCTTTAGCGACACCACCTTAAAAGTCTGGATTGCACAGAGAGTCAACAGCAACAAAAATCCCTGGGATTTGTCATTTACTAGATTTCCCACATTTTTTTTCTACGATTGCTGTACCTTTATCACTATTATCCTCACTCACTTTGATGATTAGCAACAACTCGGAGTGAAGAAATAGGAAGATTTGCCATCTGATCTTCATTATTAGAGAGAGGGAAGTTCTTAATATAAAAACATACGACTCCAATGTAAGGAAGACTTTTCATTATGCCGGTCATGCTTGGAGCCTACCGACAGGCAGACACTCGTTGATAGCAGGAAATCAAATCCATCATTTGCAAAAACAAATTAAGAGACCAAATTGCAGTAGGCAATACAGAGAAAATGAGATAAAAGCAGTTAGGATTAATCTCTTTAGAGGAATCTATAGGTTATATATAGGATCTCAGAGCTTGCATTTGTTTGTGTGATGTGTAGGAAGAAAGGAAAAGATCACTGGGAGGTGGGGGCTTCGTTTTTCCCCATTCTCATCCAGGAGGCATGCCGCTATCAAACGAGAGCACATTATCTCAATGATCTACTCAAAAGCAATGAAACACTTTGAAGATGCCCCAAATAATTGTATGGATGTTCTGACGAGCAAATTGAAGATGAGCATTGTCTAGGGGCTCGGAGTGAGTTTAATAACTCTCTCGGCAACACAATGAGCTTTGAAGAAAGAGCGGGCCGTTAGCTTGGCGGCATAAGAAATTAGCAGTTATTTTAATGGGTACTATCCCTCAGTGCTAATAACTTCATCCGATGACAGCCCGACTTTGTACTCGTGGGGTGTCACATACCCATCTTCCTCAGCAGCTGCAATCTGTAAATTCACCCTTTGCATTTTAGTGTCTTAAACTACATCCCAAACAGCCTTTGGGGATTAATTCAATTTCCGTAGAAACTTTTTGATTTCCAAATGAAGAATACACAATCTATCTCCTTTAAATCCAGTCACGCATTGAACTGTTAGGAAAACGCTCATTCCTTTTCCCAGCACCATGTTTCAGGTCTTAACAGAGGATGTTTGCAGAGCTAAAATTCTCCTGAAGCCTTTGACAAAGGTTTGGGTTTGGTTTTTTGGACATCTCAGCTACTCTGCTCTACCTCTAACACATTACTCCATGATTCCTACCTTCATTGCTACCTAAAGAGATGAAAGTAACATTTTAGAGAGCCTGCCTTTAAGAAATGTGGTCAATCCAAGAAGGGTAACAGGTCTAGGAGGAATTGGTGCTGCACAGTGTTTCCTTCACTCTGCTCTTTTAATCTGAGGACCATTGCAAATTTCTCCTTACAAATGTGTTTTTCAAATGACAGCAGCTCAAATTCCAATGATTTTCTCATTTTGTAATCAAATTGAAAGTCATATTACATAAATTCTGGGGTTCACAACTTTTCCTTCCCATGGAAAAGCCGCTGTGGCAGAAAAATGAATCTTTCCAACTTTTATGGATAGCCACATCTCCAATGGGTTGAAAATAAGACTTCTGGATATCATCATAATTTGAGGTGGTTTTCTTCTTAGCAATGCCTTGCTGGTGCCAGTGGCTTTTCTCTCCTGCACTGAGCACGCAGTTCTGATGAGAAAGTGCAACCCACCGCATTTTACAGCCAAAATGCAGCTGCAGAAAGAGTGGATTTTGTGGGCAATGAAGATCCATTCAGTACAAGCAAAGACTTCGTCCTTGCGTGCATAAATTAATTCATTTTTCTACTGCTAAGCTGTTCGCAGCAGCTCAGACGAGAGCGTCTTGGTTTATCACAGCCACCAGCATAGTATAAAAAATGGACTGTGGGGCTATAAAATGACAGAGAAAAGAGGACCAGGATAATTGTGAGGGAGAAAGCTTGTTCCTCCTCATGCAAATCTCACTAATCATCAATAATCAGGGAGAAAGAGTGAAATACTGTGTATAGGGGGGTTGTAAATTACTACATTATCATAGAGATTGCCTGAACCTCTCAGCAGCTCTTAAGCACGGACAGATCATGATGAAGTTCACCACGAGGCATTTTTCTTCCAGAAGAAAACCTTCCTGTGCTATTTAAGTTTAGTTTGCCATAAAACTTCCTCCATTCGCTGGCTGCCTGTCTACTGAAAATAATCCCCCTGAATAATGATCACAGCCGGGATGGTTGGCAGCAGATCCACTACAATTACCAAAAGTTAATTAGAATTATTAAAATAACAAACACGAGGCCACCGATATTATACATCTACATTTAATAATGGAACCCAACAGTGCATCTGATTCATGAACTCCATTATATTCTTTTAAAGCCTTTTCTTTCTTACCAAATTAAATATTGATGGATTATCCTCTCCGAATCAGTCGGTGGATTGAATTCTATTTATCCAAGCCCTAAAAATTAAGCTATAGAGCAGAACCATAAAGAGCCTGTTGTCTCCCCGAACAGTAAAATAACTCACAGTTCATTTTTCCTTGTTCCTTCCCTATCCACAATATTATGTTTGGAAAATGAAGTTCCCGACTTAAAAGCAACCGGTCAGACAATTTCATCAAACACAATTTCACCTCCGATTGCTGATTTAATATAAATTTATTTAAGGCTGCGCTTAAAGAAATGTCAAGTCCGTCAGCGTCTTTGCGCCCACACACACCCTAATAATTTTAACACACTGAATACACACATAATCTCTCATAGTTTTAATTTTGATGAACGTTACAACCCCTCTTTGCCCTCAGCCCTGCTTGCCTGTGGCCCCCCTGCCTTCTCCCTTCACACTCGAATTATTTTAACCCGACAACGCGCAACAGATTTAACACGGGGTTACTTCGCTTCTGCGTGTGCACAGTATTACAGAGAACTTCGCTTTATTTTTAGCTCCTAAACTGAATTATGCAGCACATGGCATCGGGAGAGAATTTTTAATTGGGAAATTCGAAGAGGAATTGCTGACACATGAAACGCCGCTTTACGCAGACGAGCATCGTCGAGGCCCCGCGTAGTCATATGTTCTGGTCACTTCTTTAAGAAAATCAACACCATTTCAGACTGCTGTTCTCCTTGGTCACCTGGCAAAATGCAAACACCAGTTTAACCACCATAAGTGAAATGCATGGAGTTCCCTGAGCTGCTCACAGGGTTTTCCTTCGAGTCACAAGAAAAAGTGCAATTCATCTTGCCCTAAGAGGCTCTCTTAGCCATCAGCCTTCCCAATTCTTCCATCCTGTATATATAAACAGAATGTATAAATAGTCTTGATATTTTAAAGCAAAATATCCCTAAAGATAAAGATTCAATAGAACCATTAAAAATTCCTCAGTCCTCTCCAGGCTGTAAATTGCTTTTCTGAACTCCCCATACATAGCAGCAGGGAAAGGGTGGCAGAGGCAGGAGACACAGCTCCACTATAATCACTTAAAAGTAAAGGTCACTACTTCCTACATGAGTGCCTTTTCCCCAGGTTATTTTCAGATCTTTAATTGTAAGTATTTGCAAGGTTAAGAACCCAAATTTCCCCTGTGATGCTGTACTGAAGATAAAACAACAACAAAAATGGGTAAAGACAGTTGAAAAATCCTTCTATCCATAACCACAAGCTTAAGTTTTAGACAACCTGTCCTGTAGCAAATGTAGTTTAGGAAAAAGCAAAGAAACATAACCCAGTCACATCCAGATTTCGACTGCAAAGTGTAACAATGCTGTAAATTACCTTTCTAGACAAATCCTACAGCGTATTAGATGAAACATAATCGAATGTATCAACCACTGCCTTTAACATAGCTACAAAAAATAAGCTGTATATTTTAAGTGACTTAATGTAGATTAATTAAAAGCAAAACCACACACACTGAAATAAGATTTGGATGTGCTGTGACTATATTTCCTCTCTCATTTGCTATTGCAACAACAGGGAAAATAAAAGCGGTTGCCTGGCAAATCAGCCAAAGGGAATTTTAATAAGGTGACCAACTCGAGCTGTCTAATCACATTTCCTTCCTCACAGCCCAGGTCACGAGAAGACTGAAATAACACTGCAGTGGTGTATAGTTAAAGTTAAACAATAATAGAGGAAGAAAAGAGCAGGAGGGAAGAGATTCCTCTGCTGCTGGAACTTGAAGCAAATCTTAATGTTAAATATAATGTTAAATATAGTCAAACCAACCCATGCAAGCGGCTGGTAAAGCAAAACAGCACCCAAAAAGGCTTCTACACATATTCTAAGGGGAAACACATACAACGTGAGCAACAGGTTGCTGTGAGGATAAG
>NW_010158990.1:0-22109 GCF_000695765.1 Mesitornis unicolor
GGTGCGGCAGGCGACCTGAGGTGCCTGGAGAGGCGGCCCAGTGCCCTCCTTGGGAAGCAACAGGCCAGCGGTTCACTAGGACCCAAGTATCATATTTTTAATATATATCTCATATATAGATAGATGTGTGAAGCCTCCAAACTATGTCTAATGTGACTTTTTGATTGTACCATCATCACATTTACCTCTTCCCCACTCCATCTCGAACTCCAATGCTGAGAAACACATTCACTGCACTAAAAAAACCACCACCCCTACAGCTTTTGTTTTTCTTAAGTGTTCGCTCTTTATTAAAACTCCTTGGTTTATAGAAGATCAGACGATGACAGGTGATCTGTGGAAAACACATCTGCAAATCCTAAATCCCCTTTTTCCAATGTTGCCAGTGGTGGTTTCTCTTGATGAGCAAGGACAAGGGCTCAGCCTGCAGATCGGGCTCAGCAGAGGGGGAGGGGGTTTGCTCTCTGCACAAGACAAATCTGATCAAATCTAGGGACGGGCAGAAAGCTTCCATGCTTAATTATCACCTGTGTATGAATTTTAATTCAAAGTCATGCTGTTGATGAGCCTTATACGTGATACAGCTCTCCACAGCTTTCTAAAGGAGAAAATTCAGTCCACGGTACTTTGAATTTAGCTGTCAAATCAGAAGTCTGGGAAAGTTGGAACAACAAAAACACCCCACACCCGAAAAAAGTGGCAGACGGCTGTTACAGATATGCTATAATCACATGACAGCCACCTCCCACTGTGCCCTACATCTCCTACAGTGAACCTCCCCAGCTAGTCCAGATACTTTCTGCTATCTGTCTAAAAAGCAGCTGCTGCAACACAGATAGCCAAAGTCCTGCGAGTAAGTCGGCATTAATAACACAAAAGACCCATCTTGCACTAAAGCTGCAAGGCAAAAGAACAAGATTTTTCAAAAAGATGGGTGTCCCAATTTCAATTGTTAAGCACATACGTAATCCCCGTAATGCAAATAATCCTAAACCTAAGCATGGCCACCCTGAGCTGTAAAGATAATTGCCACCATGTACCAGCTCCAGATAAATGATAATTAAAGGCCTTTTACCACTGAGAGCCCAGAGGAAGAGGAGGGAAAGCTGAACGCTAAAACCAATACCTGAAAAGATTGGAGCAACCAAGATCAGTGCAAGCTTGGTTTAACGCCTATCAGATCCAGACGAGCTCTGACCTACATTCTGGCAGCATCACTGGGCTGCGGGTGAAGGCAGCTGAGCAGCGAGGCAGCCGCAGGGGGAAGGGGATTTTAACAAGCTGAACACTGGAGAGCAGCCTCCCGGACACAGAGCTGCGTCTGCTCCTCAACCTTGGATCCTCCTCCTGGCTGTTTCTGGCAGAAACCACTGTGCCCCCTTGCCCCTCTGAACTCACATTCTCCACTTGTACAGAGAAACTGGGTTGTTTTTTTTGCTGCTGATGGTGACTATGGAGATAACACACTGATTATCAGTACCACAAGCATGATACAGGATTGTCAAAGCCTAATGAGAACCAAGCTTGTGAGATCTCTGCTCTGTTTCTTTGAGAAGTTGGGAAACTTGGAATCCTAGAGTCATTTAGGTTGGAAAAGACCTTTAAGATCGTGGAGTCTCAACCATAAACGCCACAGAACTCAGCCTGGATTCCTTGCACTGCAGGGATGAGGGGCTGGCAAGGGCTGAACTCAGGGGTCCCAAGAGCACAGCTGCTTTAGCAGAGAGCACCAGGTATGATTTGCTGGAAAGTTGAGGATGGCAATCGAATCTGAAAAAGAACTTTATCTACATGCAGGGGACATGAGACTTGCAGTAAAAAATGCTTTTTTTTCCCTCCAGGAATACAAAATACAGGGAATTTTTTTTATAACAAACAGCCACATCAGCAAGTTAAAAAAAAATTAGAACTGACTGGTTCAATGTAAGGCCAGAAAACATGAGAATTATTCATGAGAGAGATGGCAGAAAGACATTGCTGAGCTCAAAGGCCTGCGCCACTGTTGTTTAAAGCAATCTCACAACAACGCAGTAGCAGATGAGGGAAATTCTTGTTCTCAGTACAACTCTGAAAAAAGCTCAATACTGCATTTCCACTTCATCAAAACCTGTATTACAGGAGCGTCCTGGAGAAGGTGGCACTTCTTATCCAAGCTGTACCCCAGCAATGCAGGTGGGTGGCAGAGCCCACTGGTGGGATGAGAGTCCAGTTAACACCCATAGAGTAACAGAAATAAACAAGTTCTGTCAAGCAGACACCTCCTGGTTTTTTTATCAGCTTCTGTTTCTCCCTCTAACAACGCTCCTGTTCCCTTTACATAACTACAGGGATTCAAGAAAGTTCAGAAGACTGAAGATTGGAGGAGGGGTGGGGAGATTAAAAATACAAACACACCTACCTCAAGCGTGTTTGCAGCATCTACTGCCTAACCTCATCCTCACTGCACCCCCACATACTCAAACGGACCCATTTCTGTACCAGTTGTGCCCTGGCATCTTCTGAAACTGCTTGGACTGCGCCAAAGGAGCCCAGCTCGGATCCTGCGGCTGCTGGGGCTGCCTTCGTGCTGGGGAAGATGCTGTGCGGTGGGAGCCACACACACACACACACACACACACACACACCCCTGGCCTGCCTGGGCTGCCGAAGTGCAGGTAGCGGCACATAAAAAGGTGGCGATTGAGGGTGCGCGGGGGCCGGTCCCGGCGGGGGACTCGGGACACGCGGGCACAGCCACGCGGTGGCGCCGGGGGAGCGGGAGCGCTCAGCGAGGCTCCCCCGGGAAGGGACGCGCTGGGCTCGCTCCGTGAGCCCAACAAACACAACGGCCCTGCTTTAAACGGGCTGAAGAACGGCTTTAAACGGCAACGTGTGAGATGGTGAATAGCCCTGGTGAGAGTAAGTGAACTAGGTTTGCTTTAAAGAGTTGCATGGGACCGGTCTTCAACCTTGGAGCTGTTCAAAGTCCAAAAAGCAGATTATTCTGGGCTGGTGCTGACGCCACAGATGATAAAGAGCGTTTGCGTTGAGGTCTCAAAGTCCGTGAGAATAAATATAGCGTGTTTCAGAAGTCAGGCTAATTCAAAGCATTTTAAAGAGATTGCAGGGGAAAAGTGACAGTCCTGTGCCATTTTGAGATGGCTGAGCTAAAGCCAAATAAACCCACCAGAGCCTTTCTTTGAGAGGGGGAAGAAAGCAGAGCAGACTCCCAGGTAGCTGCGACGCCGCCTCTCCCGGGCAGAGGCCCCGCTCCAGCAGCAGTGGGCTGCGTTTCTCTTCCGAGGACACGCGGCAGTGGAAGAGGAGCAGAGCTGCCTGCAAAGTGGGTCAAGCGTGGAACAAACGCCATAGGATCCTCTCAGACACGGCTCCTCCAAGGCCACTGCCTTTTCCTTTGTAAAATAAGGAGGCAGACGAGAGCAGTGGTCACTGGACACTCTTGCACTGACTGCTACAAGAAAGGGGGTTTTGACACGAAGTTTCAGGATTAGGCGGGGGAGGGTTCAAACTCCAGATATAAAAGGAGGCATTTAGGGAGATAAGGGCAGTTAGGAGCCCAGCTAAAGCCCTTCAGCCCAAGTGATCACGCAGTTACCAGTTCAAAGAGTACACTCCTCTGACAGTTCGGCACTTCTGTTTTTAAATGCACAATCCAGAAAACTGTATATTAAATAAAATAAATTGAAAAAAAACCCCAAGCTAAACCAAAACCACTCAAAAACCAGATGTGGTTGGGGGAAATCTAATAAGGAAGATGTATCCAGAAGTCAACAAAAGGACCAAACAGCAGAGGTTTAGTTTGATTTATACAATCCTATGCAATGATACAAATATCTGCAAAAGTCTTTTCATCAGAAGCACCTGCCCACAAGCTCTCACCCAAGATACTCACCCCTGACTGGCAGCCCAGGCTGGCACCATGCAGGTATTTGCAAGGTCAGCAAAACCAAACTGATGCTGGTTTGAAGCTACTGGACACATACACCTCTTATTTCTAGGTGATGTTCTGCAAACCACAGCCAAAGTCTCAACAGCTTCACAGCAGTTGGACAAAAAAGCCCACAGGATAACCACCAATCCTGCATCTCATGTACCATAGGAGAAATGTCAGCTGGAAGGGACCTCACTCTTCCCTTGGAAGTGGCACCAGCACCAGTGCCAACTCAGCTGTGGCATTTTCTAGCCCAGCCCTGAAAACCCCCCGGAGCAGATATTCTGCAGCCTCACCAGTTAACCTGCCCTCATGCTGCAGTGCCCTCCTATTCTAAAGGCCATTGTGTCCAACCTGGTTTCATATGTGTCCCATATGCTGGCTAATTACGTATATACAGTATTTAGGTACTGTTAGCGATCAATGTTTTATACACTAGCAGCAATCAGTTTAACCTCCATCCCAAAGCCATTCTGTTCACCATAGAGTAAGAGATCAGGAGCTGTAGTTCAACCCATCTTAAAGAATGAAGCTTTTAAGTCACAGCGCAGGTTTTAAAAGGCTAAAACACACAGCATTGCTTAATTTAAAACCAAAAGTGTTGTTTCAGCCTTTTTTTCCCTGTATATATGCCAAAGAACTCTGGTCCTCTGCTCAAGAGAGCAGCTTGTCTTTATTCTCATCCAAAAGCAGCACAGCCAAATCAATTAGAGCACCAGAGTAACTTTTTAAAAAGCCACAGCAGGCTGACTCAGGAATGCTTACTCTGCAGGGCTTTTTTAGTGTATTCACAGGTACTGAAAGATTTCTACAGCCCAGTGTCATTTTCACTTAACACTTTGCTTTCCAGCCTTCTCCTGGAACTTGCAGCGAAAAGAACACTCCACGTGGTGATGGCCGCAGGAAGCGCCTGCACATTCCACAAGACTTCAAAAACTATTGCCTGCAAACGCTGTGCTCCAAAATCTAAGCCCATGTAAACCATGCATATGGTTGCAAAAGACAAGGAATACTAAAAAGCCATTTCTCTCATGTAAAACTGTCCTTTAACCTGTGGAAAATCCCCCAAGACGTATCTTGTGTTGTCATGAGTGCTCAGCATACAAGCAAGCAATTGAAGAGATAAAGGAGTGCGTGACAGGTGCGTAAGGAAGTGGTGAGAGTGGAGCCACACCTTCAACTAAATTTGGAGCAGCATTTTTTAAAATTCAAAGTTGTGATTTGACCACACTTCCATCTTCTCCTAGACCGTTTTTGCAGAATGAGCAAGCGCATTTATCCTCCAGCTCCCTCCTGCTCCCGTGGTTACAGCTCCTCTGATAGCAGGAAGTGCACTCAGTGTTACGAAGGAAATTAAGATGAAGGTGTGAGAGGGGAAAAACAGAGGGACGTGTTTGTCGAACTACGAAAAAACGCCCATAATAAACCTAGTACTTGCGTAACAGTTTTGGTTTTGTATTGTTCATGAGGAAATTCTTTGCCTTTAAGATTCAGGCTGAATTTCCAAATTGCCAGAACAAAGAATGTGTCCCAGGCTCTAAACACAAAACTACTTTATAAAAATTATTTTCAGTGTTTACTACTGTAAGAAAAAGAAATTTTAAAAATCCCTCAAGCGGCACCTGGAAGCACAGGTTAGCAGGTATCAGTAACTCACAAGTCTTTTCTTTAGTAAGATTTCCAGAGGGACTTTTGATGCTAACCAGACCAGAACACAGGCAGACAAAATGCCAAAGCTTTCATCAGCAATACGTACCCTCACCATCTTTTCCCCGAGGCAGAATTTACTGTTACCATCCAGATACCTGGGGAAGAACAAGGTGGCTCCATGCATGCCAAGGGTAGCATCAGCTCTAAACCAGGCACCACTGCCCAAGCATCTGAAGCAGGGATGCTGAACGTGTACGCAAATATCTGCGCCTGGAACAAATCTGACACAACCAGGACCCAAACGCGTGCGCTGGTTTACCTTGGAGAGAACGTCCATCTGCCCACGCAGCGCTGCTCCTCCGGCACCGCCTGCTGCAGCCACCAGCCCTGCTCTCCAGGGCTCTGCAGAGGAGGGAGAGCGGGGCAGCAGAGCCACCAGGAAGGCAGGCACAGAGGATGAAGGGGGAAAAAGCTGGCATACCTATACATCTCAATTCCATCTCCTTTTTCCTTTCAGAAGTGTTATGGCAAGTCCTCCCATTTAGGGGTGTAATTTTGCTTCCTGTTTTTGACTAAATGACCCCTTAGTTAAGAAGGGCAGGCCACCACTATCATATAGGTGCTTACACTTCAGTCCAATCTACAAACAGATAAATGGCCAAGTGACAGGACATCAGTAAGTGTGTTTTAAGTAAAACACAACATGGAAACCTCAACCCTGGCCTCCCACCTGTCTACCAACAGGATTCTGCTGACCGTCTCCAAATCCTGAGAAACAGAAGGAAAAAGGGCAAGTTTTTAGAGCTGTTCATAGAAAAGTGTCGTTTCATTCACAACTGCTTTCTGAGTCAACCCCCCCCGTCAGCCCTCCTCAGTAACCACTGGGTTTAACTATCCTGCTCTAAAACTACTGAACCACAACATGGGATTTCCAGCTACTCCTATTTCCCATTTCATGGAATTCACCAGTCGTTGTAGCAAAGGAGGAAACACCAACAGTGATCACCAGAACAAACACTAATCCTAATTTTGCTCATTCTGCAGCCAGTGTCATCACAGTTTGAGGTGAAGGAAGTTTTGCTCAGGTGAACTCTATCAGCTATGAATACTTCAGACAATTATTTCCATTTGAAGTTTTCCTTCTCCTCTTGAACCTTCCAAACGTGCTTTTAGCTGGTCAGTACTGCTGGTGGCCAGTCACCAGCAGGGTAACCATTTTTTCTTCACAATGTGATATTCTCAATGAAATCATCGAAGGGCCAGTCACAGTGTAATTACAGGGGAAAGTGCAAAAACTAGAGCGACTTTCAGCATTTTCCACTGACTTTACTAATAACTGCTTGCATTTGTGTACAGAAACTGAACAAGTGAACTGGCTGTTCCCACGCAGAGCAGTGAGTCACGCTCATGATTAAAGTACCAGGGAAAACAGAAAATAGGGCAAAGACATTACTCTTGAAGGAATGGTGTCAATTAAGGCACAAAGTTCTAGCTACACAAACATTTACAGAGAATGGCAAGCAAAAGGAATTTAAAGTGAACTACTCTCTGCAGCAAAGGATTTCTTTTTAAATAGTGATCAAAGCAAAAGTTCCCAATATACTAAAAAAAGACACTTCAGATGCACTTATTTTTAGTATGCACTTCTTCCTGTAAGAGATCAAACTGCAGGAGACTGAGCGCTCTCCAGAAACCACTTGGAACCCAACCTACAGGATAAAGTCGCAATTTTTGCTGAGGAAAAAAAGCAACCACTCAAGCCTTTCAGAAAAGGGCTGAAGTCACGCTTGGTGAAATGCAGCGCCTTCTTCGCAATGTAGGAAACTCAGCAGTCTTTCAGCAGAAAAGCAAGCCCCAAAGAGTGTCTAGGACCAGGCCTCCAGGTAAGCTGGACATCTGTACTCTGCCTTAGAAGCAAACAGTGTACCAAAAAATGTGTCAGTGCAGAGTCTACATTATGTCCCGAGTCCTCTATTGAAGCAGCAGCCAAGTATGTATTTTTAAGACAGGCCCAACAAGGTTCAAGCACAAGCCTTAAGAAGGCATGAAAGCTGCTTCTTCTGTTTTGAACAAAATAATCAAATCAAGATTCAAATTATGAAACAAAGTACTAGAAAGGAAAGATTTAAACACATTCACATAAAACACATACCACTATTTTTCAAAATGGGAGCTTGGGCAATACACGTAGTTTTCAAGTTATTAATAGTTAGAAAACTGGTTTTATTCTTAGTTTTTCAGAAGATGGTTTTTAGTATTAGCACCTACATTGCAAATAACTCAGATTAGATTTACACTTGGAAAAAAGCCACACTCAGCCATTAAAGTTAACCTGTATTCTTTCATTTCTGTGTATTTCAGTAGAGCACCAAAAAGGAAAGAGAGCAACATGTCAGTAATACGTGAGCTCTGTCCTCAGCCGCATGACATCAATGACCAGGCACCTCCCTGGGACAGAGTCCAAAAGGTCAGTGTTTTCCAGCACCTCAGTTTTAGTTATTTAAGGTGGAGATTTCTACGCAAGTTTATAAAACCCATCCAGCTAAGTCAGTTTATTAAACCACAGTTGACCTGAGATGCAATTAGGATTTGACATTTTTCCATACTTAGTTCACAAGTTTATTATGAAAAACACTGCAGCTCTGTCCTGCAGTAACATTGTTTTACAGAAAAAAACAGTTCTGTTCAAAGTAATTCACTATCCTTGGACAATTACAATGGACAATATGGTAGGGCAAAGACTGGAAGAGGGAACTGAGTGCAGACAAAAAAAAAGTCAATACAATTAAATTAAACAGTATTCCCTGAAAATAAAACAAACAGTTTCAGAACAAATATGAGGCCTTGGTACTTATTTTAAAAATGTTCTTTAAGCTTCAATGATTGTTTGCTGCTACCCTTATCTACAAGTCATGCTGAATAAAGCTATAGCTAAATGGAAAGTTAAATGTATTCACGAGGTGTTAATGTCTACATCTTATTATTTGCAGTCTCTCAGAGAAAGCAAAAGTAACTACAAATAGCGCTATGCCAGAAACTGGTTTCTTGACCAACAATGTTGCTTCAGCATGCAATGAACTGGTTCATTCTAAAGTGGTCACAGTTGTTGACGACAAGAGGCTTTGTATTTGAATATGGCACGTCTTTTGGTCCATGTGAAAACAAGTTTGAATGTTAAATATTTTCTGACACTTTGGAGTTACTGTTGCTCTTCCCATTTTCTTTAGGTCAACATATGGTTCATGGCAATACTGTACAGGTCTAAAATCTCTTTACAGGAAGTAGTCTGGGGTGCGACGAGTAACATGCGGTTCACCTCTACGTGGTGCTGGATCAAACTGCAAACTGAAAAGCACAGACATTAAATAAATCACAACAGTTCAGCAGACATTCAGGTATGTTTTATACATGAAATACAGCAGCAGAAGTCTTAAAACAGGTAAGTCAAGCTTTTTTTCTACCAATTTAAGTCTTCTACAAGTGTTCAACTTCTTCAACTCCTTCTATGAGTATGTATTTATAACACCCGTATTTTAAACCCCTCTTATGATTACTACTACTGACTGGAGAGGAATGAATCTTAGTTTTAAGATTCATAAATTGGTCAAAACATTAGTAGACATTTAAAGTTAATGTCGGCAGCAATTGTCAAAGGGGGCAGTTTACACAATGCTTTTGCCTCATTTACTAGTAAAGTTGCTGCTGAAGTAGTTAATTAGAAACCTCATTAAAATGCTGACATCCTAACATCTGAAGAATTCAAAGGTTCCAGGAGTCTCTTGCCCTAGACAGACAGAAGGGCATTACCTCAGACACGACAGAGTACTCCTACTCTCCAACTGTATATTCTCTATAGTATTTCATTAAACTCCAATTCCACAAAACAAAAACGAGGAGTCTCACTTTAATCTGACAGACAAGATGTCAACAACTGTTCCAGGCATTGTACTCTAAGACTATAGGTCTACAATTCTACATTTACGTCTCCTCCCAAAAAGCATATAGGGAAAAACCGTACTCTAACACAGTGAGTGGTATCTTGCTACAGCAACTATCTTAAAATTATGGGCAATGTAAATCTCATTTTTAAGCATACTTACAAGGAGTATTTTAGAGTATCGTCAAGTTCCATAATTGCAGCCTGGTTGCCACAACGGTAACAATAATTTGGAGCACTGAAAATTGTTACTACATTCCGATCATGGCACCAGTTGTACCCCTGTTGAAGAAAAAAAAACCCCAGTAATTATGACAGCCAAGTCCATTTGTTGTACCCCATGTAGCTAGCTGACTACTAAACTGAATTTTCAACACACAAAACCCTAACTGGCATTCGTAGTGTCATTTTAAAGAAGATTAAGACTGCATCTTCATTTGTCTTCCGGAGAGAAAAGGGGTAAAAAGGAATTTTGACCTTCCTATGTTGTTTCTTACTAGTAAGCATGAGATAAGCATTAAAGAATTTTCCACTGCATTAGCATTAAAAAAATTAAGACAGCAGTTCTGAAGTACACAATCTACTCTGAATCTTCAGCTGCAATCAGCAAAACTAGAATCCAGACATACATTTAAAAATCTTAACTGCCAGGGATAGCTATAGACTAAGAACAAAAACATCCATCCAAGGTAAAAAGGAAGAACACATCTTTTTTCAAGGCACACATTTGTGTGCGTTTTCTTATCAAGAGACTCAAGCATTTATGTTTCAGAACCTTTTTATCTACACAGAAATACAATACATCTACTATTAAAGTCTGTAAATTTTCAGGAAAAAAAGGCCAAAATAAAGTTTATTCCACTGTCAGACTGAGAAACTCCTTTAGTAGGACATGAATACTGTGTCAAAATAGTGTTTCTGGAAGACTCTCAGCTGGATCACCAGTTGCCACCACAGCACACACACATCTGTCACACAAAGTATACTATTAATGCGCCAACTACCTAATTCAGCGTTTAAATACACAGGCTACCCTGCTTACCTCCATTACCAACTGATGAGCTCTTGAAACCAACGTAAGGCCATTAGCATGGTTAAAGGTTTCTGAAATATCCTGTCCAAATGTATAACCTGCACCTCGAGGAGAAATTCCCCAGCCACCACGATCATCTGGATCTGACCATAGTAAGTCACACATTGGACCCTGTAAGAGATGCAAGAGATGTTTCAGAAACAGAGACCCCACAAAAAACCTACCACACATCACCGCCGCACAAACTGCTACAGCATCTCTAAGGAAAAAAAAAAGCCTACCAACTACAGCTAGGGCAGTTAACACTTGAAATACTATCAAGAAGTTAATCTGAATGAAGAATTTTCATAGTAGTTCTCACCTCCAAGATCATTAAGTGGTACCTGTTGAGATCCTAAGCACGCTAAAACGTTTCTTTCTTTAGGCAAGAACATGGCCCTTTTCTTTCAAAAAACTGGAACAGGAAGATAGGCACTTTCACAATGCTAAGTTGTTTGAATTTATCTTTTGGCCTTTGTATTCAACTACCCAGTATCTGCTGAATCATGAATCCCACAAGTTCAGAAAATTATTTTTCAGTACCTCATGTGGAACCTCCTGCAAGCGATCAAGTGCTCTGATGTGATCCAGTGTATCTATTGATGGAGAGAGGCCACCATGTAGACAGAAAATCTGAAAGAGTTAGATAGGTACGTCTGTATCATTCTTTTACATTCGTTTCATTAGCGCAATTATAATTGTTTATTAGAAGTTATGAGGAGAAAATCTGCAAGAGATTCCTTTAAAGCTGAGAGCTGATAGAATAAAGCATCAATGAATGGCTCCCTTTACAACTAGTAACATCTAACTTTGTATAATTTCAACATACCTGGCCATCCACCAAGGCAGTTAGAGGCAGGTAATCAAAAAGGTCTGTAAAGTATTTCCAAACATTTGCATTTCCGTATTTTCTTAAACATTCATCATAGAAACCATATACTTGTGTGATTTGCCTGCTTTCGTGGTTCCCTCGAAGAATTGTGATACGTTCACGGTAACGGACCTAGACATAACAGTTTACTTTAGAGGCACCATAACACATGTGTCTTCCCAAAAACCAGTATTTGCACTCCCTCGCCCGTTGTCATATGTTAATAAAGAAATAAAAAACAAAGATTCAATCATAACCATTGAGAAAAGAATGGATAATTCATTCAGATCTTCAGCTACCAAATACTTTTAAGATTAATTACAAATTTAAATCACTATTACTACCCTTGTGCATTAAGCTGATCTCTCCAAGTGAATTCTTAAAGATTGCTACTTAGGCAAGTAAAAAAAATAAATACAGCACTCATTTGAGAAAAAGTTCAGGCTTGCACCTGAACATTTCCTCCCTCCCCCAGAAGTATCTTAGATAACTAAGACAGCCAACATTTCAGTTTTTGTACCTATTATACCAAAGTAGTACAAATCATAGCAGATACTAAGTGTGGTCAGAATAGTAATTATATACGTTCTACACAGAATTGTACAGCTGAGGAGAGAAGTTACCTTAAGAGCTACAAGCAATGTGACTGTTTCGACTGAATAATAGCCTCTGTCAACATAGTCCCCCATAAACAAATAGTTTGTGTCTGGTGATTTGCCTCCAATTCTGAAGAGTTCCATGAGGTCATGAAATTGTCCATGGACATCTCCACAGACTGTGACTGGACATCGCACTTCTTGTACATTAGACTCTTTTGTCAAAATTTCTTTAGCCTATAAAACAAAAAACACAGAAATTGTGAGTTTGTCTATGAACAGTTATTTTATTCAAAGTATGCTCTACCACTTTCAGCTCTCTGCTACCTGCCCTCTTTATCAACTCCTGCCCCTTCCTAGTCTGAAGCACCTGGAGGAAGAGTTTTTCTTAAAACAAAACTTTGCTTCACACAACTCTGTATTAGTCGCAGAATTTTGTTTTGGTGGGTTTTCTTCCCTCCTCAAGGAGGGTATTTTAGAATTTCCAGTGTAGGAAACAAAACCAAAAAACCCTCCAAATTTCTGTAAAAATACTTCCATGAAGCATAAAACAATGAACTGAAGAAATTTCCAAGTACTTTGAGAAATTAAATCTAAAATCCTGTCAGCATCGTCTCTCCAATCCTTCAAAAGCCTGAACTCGGACACAGCCAAAACAGAGACTCTCCCTCTGGGAGGTGAACACAGCAGTATCAACTCGCAAAAGCTCCCAGAGTTCTCCATGTCAGATGACAATTTGCCACCCACCTCTACATACACCCTTGGATGCAAAAGCAGAGTCCTACAGGAAGCAGCCGTGAGAATGTCACTAACACCCAGCGGTATCAGCAGTGGCAGAGCAGGTGGTTCACCTGCACAAGCTTTCCAAAGAAAGTTTTGAGTGTTTAAGTACACACAAGTAACACAGAGTTGTGTCTTTATAAACCAAAGCAGGGAAACATCTTTGTCATCACTTTTTCCCCCCCACAAAATTGCATACATAAAAGTTGGAGAAAAAGGCAATTCGTATGAAGAAGCACAAGCTAAATATAGCATCAGAAAGGTAATTTATTTCAAAATTGCAATAATTCCTTAATCGTACCACTTCAATCACGCTGCCAGTTGTTACAGTTTGTTCTCAGAAGTCACCAACACACCCCACAATAATTTTCTAAATCAAGAAGGTATTAGAAATAAAAATAGTAACAAGTTTACAAGCTACCATCTACAATGATTTCCATGTCTTTCAAGCACCAATGTTCCTATTCAAAAAGGATTCCTTTTTTTTTACCTCATTAGCAGATCAACAAGAGAATACACTAAAAAGTTTATTGTATTTTATAACCCAAAATGTCTACAAGACCTGTAGAAACAGCACCAAGTACCCCCTATGCACAGGCCATGCTGAATCTGAAATATTCTGAAGCACACAAGAGACAGACAGAAGAGCACACCACATCCATTCTAGTGTCACTTTTCTTAACATTCTCAAACCTCACCTGACAACTAAAGTATAACGCTCATTTCTGGGGGTTTTCTGCTAAGCAAAGTAGTATTTTGAGACACTAGAAAAACTTCACCATAATAACAAGAGCATTAGATTTTTAAAGGTCAGGAAAGAAACATCTGAAGTTAAAAATCTAAACTGTGTATTATATACTGGGTATTGCCAAGAGCCAAGCTATTAGGAAACATGTCCAAGCTTCCATCCTATTCATGAAGCCATAAGCTGGACAGTGACTGACACCCCCAGCCCAGAAGTGGTCTCACTGTTCCTGCTCACCACCACAGTCACCATTTCAAAGAAAGAAAAGGAGCCAGCAGCACATAGTTTAGTGATGCAGATTCATGAAATTCAACATTTCATGCAGCACTGGGAAGAAATGCAAAAATGCAACCACAGTTAAGCACCCTGCCCGGCACAGAGCCTTAGCTATTACAGCATGAGCAACTGAGCTAAAATCACTCTGCAGACATATTTACATCAAAAGTCAACCTCACATGACAGTTTCCACTCATGCCGTGCCTAGTACTAAAGATAGGTCACTGCTAGCTCGTGGTAGAGGCTAAAAGTGTAGATTTATTTTAAGATAGCCTGACTTAGGTTCATTTTAATGCAGTGACATTCACCCGATGTTTTGAGGGTGTTTTAACAGCCTTAGCCTCTTCTAATACGCTATTGCAGTCAGAAGCATTAGCCAGCTTAACTCTCCTTTTGACAGAGAACGTTACAGATACTTACAGCGCTCAGTATAAGAAGCCCTCCTCTAATCAGAATGCTTTCTACTGCCATATCCTCTTCACACACTGGAAGCATTGCACAAAGAACGCACCATTCATTTTCCATCAAAGGTATGCAATGCTTATGCTGACCGAGATTAAAATGGCATAGTTCTCCACAACAGAGTTGTTGCTGCCTCAGTTTTTGAAATATTAAATCACTCAGATATGCATATGACCAACACATAGCTAATTCAGACAGCTACTCTGATGGAAGAAGACTGTTCCAGGTCAGCTTGCAAAACAGCAATCTCTATTTAAATGCTGCAGTGGAGGAATGCTGGTGCAGGGATTTCAATAGCTTCATGTTCTGAAACAAGTTTCAAGAAATACTGCCTCATGAACTACTTAATCCATTCACAGGTCCCACAACATTACAGTGGCACACACTGAAGTGCTTAAGCAGTATACTTGCCTCTACAAAAGAGCTTCAGCAGAGCTGAAAGTAGAAAAAAATACCCTGAAAACAAGCCACCAACAAGTGGCCCATCAACTGTACCCCGAATTCCCACATTAAATTAATTCCTATAAAAGGGTACAGAAAAAAAACTGTTTTACTATACTGTAACCTAAAAAAAAAACCATAAACTGGTAAGACAACAGCATATGCAATATTACAATTTCATAATTCAAGTTTCACCAAAGTTAAGCTATTGCTAACTCTACTGAAGTACCTGTGACTCTGACTTTGCACTGGACCACACACCGCTCTGCACAATCTCACGTGGTTCCGTTCCCTCTTTCCTGATCCTTTCCCCAAGATCCACAGTGATGTTACCTGCTCAGCCACATCATGCAACTCCCTCCTCGTCCACCCTCCCCCAGCTGACTGGGCTTCCCCCCAGCAGCTCCCCTACACCTCCTCACCGAGAGGAAGTGGCAGCACATTTCAGCAGCCGGCAACACAAGACAGAGAACTCCTTGGTCAAACCACCCGATGAGAACTGGGGAACACACACCCCCCCGATTCCTTGTACTCCAAACCCCAGTGACCTATTGCCAAGAAAGATAATAATGCAATACCTTTGCAGTATTTTGACACCAACATTTTGAAACATCCAGGTTTCATTGCCTATCACTAGGATAAACAGTTACGCAATTCTGAAACAGATTTTCCTTGAGCATTTATTAGTGCTTTTATTTCTCAATCTTTTTTCAGTTCTTAATTCTTAAGACAGCCCTGGATTTCTGGATGTCTTCAATCCTCTTAAGTACCACACACCACAGAAAGTTTAACTTGTGATGGTATTTTACAATTTAACAAATATGAATAAACTTAAGCAAAAACTTGATGTCAACAACATACTACATAACAATTATAAGACCTGACTGCCAAGTCAGCTTAACTACTTTTTCAGCACTATGTATTCTGATTTCAAAACCAAGTGCACTCAGATACAGATTAAGACTAAAAAGAACCCTTTATTTCAATGTGATAAATGCTAATTTAATAGTCACAAGCATCAATAAAGTCTAATTCAGTAAAAAACATGTAGCTGTAAGACACAGCTGCACAAGAGCATACGAAGAACTAAGTAAAATGCTGTCACAGACAACAATTGCTGAGGTGGAAAGTCATGTATTTTACTCAGAGCAAACTCAAAGTTCAAACAATAAGCACGTATCAAATACACTTCAGCTTAGTCATAGTGACTGAAATTCATTCCTACTTGGTATCTGAAACACTGACTTACTCAGCCATTTCTCTGCAAAGAGGCAAATTGTATAATCCCAAAAGATCGCAAGAGTAAAACCAATATTGGTTTAAACATCAATTTTTCACTTTATTGTAAAGCAAGTAGTATTGCATAAAAATACAACCTAATCTTTAAGAATTAAGACATTCCTGGACTGCTGCACATCTTCTAAGTGGCCAAACAGTAAAGCACTGTTTTGTTGCCTACGTTTACAAAGCACATCTTTTATGCAAAACAGTGTTCTCAAAAAATATAAATATTAGCTTCATTGCTTTAAGACAATGCCAGATAAAAATGCAGAGTTTACACTTGGATAACAGTCAGGGATAAGAATTAAAAACCCTGTATGACCATTAAAACTACTACCATATGATTTAAAAAATTTCATTATTTTATTTAATGAGATGCAGTGGTATCTCCTATTTCCTCTGTTCCCTGCATACATTTTTATCCTGTATGCCACAGATTAAGGCTCAGAGTCAAGTGCCACAAAGGCTATAATCCACCCACTCTTTCTCAGCTATGCTGAGGACAAGCAAGTTTCCCTCAGGAACAGAGTGCATCACCAGCCTCGCCTCACAGGATTCATTTCAAGTGGTCCATTTCTGTTAAGTCCTCTGAATTCATCTGCACCCAAATTCCCTTGTGTTTCCAGAACATATCAGTTATTTCTCAATTACTCCTACCCTTTCTTAGATCCACACATTCTAGCAGGAGCTTTGACGACTCAAACCAAGCATCTACCCTCAAAAACTCCAGGGCCCATCAGGGAAAAAAATGAAGTATTACTGTGCCTTTGCAGAAAAATGCCTGAAACTGCTGCAGGGCAGCAAACCAGTGCTACAAAGCATTTATCAAGAGACTGCACAAACTCAGGAAAGAAAATACAACTATTATTTCAATTAGACAACAGCTCTAAAGTAATGGTTTGCAGATGGTAACGTGTCATTCCTGGCAGAGCAGAATTCACGCCTGCAACCCACCATGCTGTCTAGTAGTGTGCTGAGAAGCACCCAGTGTAACCAAGGGGGAAAAAAAATGGTATTTGTAGCTACCATAAAGATATTTTTTGAGATCGAAGACTTCAACCACACCCATAATTTCCCATCATCAAGATGCACAGGATGTGACTAAAGGCACAATGATCAGCTAATTGGGATGAATACTGGATGAATACTGGTTTTAGCTGGCCACACACCATGGCCTGGAAGAGACTTCAGCTCTAAGCAAAGCCAATCCATTACAGTCAGCAAGTCTTCTGCAGAGTGAACGCATCTGCTTCCTTCAATTTAAGGGTTTCCCTGCACCTCTTACTTGCAGGGGAAAGAGAACATGTTCAGACAAAAGACAGTCTCACCATTTTTAGAGCAAAAGGTATTTTTCACTGACATTTTAAACAAAATAGAAAAACGAGGCCTCCAATATCACTCTCCTGTGAAGAAGGTACAGCAGTCAGATTACATGTGACACAAATGGGAAACTGATTTATGCCGAACTTCAGAATCCACTAAGGAGTTCAATGTGAATGTGTAACTAGGAACAAAATTAAAATACAAAGCTCTCCACTGACATTTAATTATTTAGTATTCGAAAGTAAGTAAAACCAGGATTTTCATCCACATAATGAAGACACACCAGCAAAATACTCTTCTGCCAGGACTGAAACAAAAGAACCAAACTGCTTTTGCTCTGGTTTTGTGACTAGGGCCTACACCTCCATTCCTAACCTCTTTCACTACCAGCAATACTGAAGGTTTTGAACTCAGAGAAGGACAACAAGGCATGCCTGGTCAAAGAGTCACAGTGCAGCTCCTGTGAACATGTGTCACTATGTGGTCACTGCACTTGCAGCCCTTCATTTTCTTGGGATAGGGCAAACAGAACTAACAAATGAACTCAAACTGCACAGAATGAAAGTTTAGTAGCTTTAGTATCAATGACCATTTGTCAGTGAACAAGAACAGGCAATTAACTAACCAAAAAAGCACAAAATCCAAGCAGCTTTGTATTTCACAAGACACGACAAAGTACCCTTCTTCACTACTCCACAGTTCAGCAACAACTGCTCCCTTACTCTTTTAGCAATTTCTATTTGGTTCGGAGACCAGTTAAACACAAGATGTTGGCCAACTAAAGATCAACCCTAATGCCACTATTACATATCAGATTAAATGAGATCACTACCTTCCTTTTTATCCTATAAATTCTAGAAGGTCTACAAGAAAGCATGCAGGCAGTAAACTTTTGCCAAATAACGCTCTATTCCTTTGTATTACAAAGTAATAACTGACACCATCTGCAGCCTTGAAAGTCCCCTGAACACTTCAATTTGGAAAAGTCATTAGCAGCCTTACATACTCAGCAAAACTGAAAGGAGTGTTCTTTCCCTCAGAGGCTGATTTGGGAGAAGGGGAACTGCAATTTAAGAATCAGTAGTTGAGAAGACATGCTGGAAAATGATGATAGGCAGGGGCTCCTCTGAAAGAGCTCTGTGTCACTATTTTGCTTCATACAAGAGATCCCAAAGTCTTTAACTTAAGGCAAAAACAAACTCCAGAATTTTTTTTTATTTTTTTTAAATATAGGAGGCCAAATAGCTTAGGGAGTCTAGATGCCTTCCTCTCGACACGGGAGTTCCAAGAAACACAGCAACGGTAGTAATGCACGAAGTTGAGGCCTTACAGCGATGTTCTTCTGTCCCATCTGCAGAAGCAGCTATATTCATTTTGTATCATTTAAGCTGTTGAATAAAGAAATAGGCTAAAGCTATTCCCAAACTGCTTGTGTCTGAAGGTTTTCAACTTCTGGCTCAAATAACTCCAACCATAGGTAGGCACTGTCATGTTAAAGGTACAGTCAGGACAGCAACTGGAGGATGGGGTAGGCATGTGTGTCAAAACTCAAGAAATGTACTTTAAAAACCAACTAGTAAGCATGTAACACCTATATGAGAAGGTATTTTCAAGATACCCAGCAAAAATATTTGAGGCCTGACTACTGAGCAATTGAGCTCCAGTATTAATTCTTTAGCCAGGAATAAGCTGTTTTTCCAGCTTAACATACTACCTCAAGAAAAGGAATCAAGAGTAACAACTGTGTTACTGAATACGGGTGCAGTGTTGAAGGGTCCCTAAACAAAGATGGAAATGGATTCTGCTCTCCTTTGATTCCCTTCACAGTCTTTTGTACAAGGCCTCCTCCACTCGAGTCAGACACAGATGGGTGAGGTTACTGCACTGCTTAAGGCAGCCCAGATGACTGGAGACAGCCAGGGAAGGACAGCAGAGCAGCACTGTCATCAGATCTGAGCTGGCGACAGCCTCATCACAGGTAGCTTTGGAAGAGGACATCAATCTACAGCCTCATCCATGTCCTGAGCTTTAAACTGGTAGAACTCAAGTATGAACTTGCTCTGACTTACCAGTGCTTACTTCTGCTATATTAAGCTATGCCTGAAACAAGTTCTAAAACTTCACAAAAATAGATTTCATTTCTATTTCATTACAACTAATGTTGTAATTAAAGAAAAAACACAACACCAAAACCTAACTGTCAGCATAACTCAATTTCACAGAATTTCCTAGAACTGAAAAAAAATACAAAGCTGCTGATGCTACAAGAATTAGACTAAATTCTCATATGGGCATCAAAAATGTTATAAGCATAATCAGGACTAGGTGAGAAGGCTGGCAAGGTTGACACTTCAAATGCCTCTTGTATAAAGAGTCAATTTCCATTTTATATTACCAACCATCTGAGAAAAGAAACAAACCCGCAGAACATTGGGAGTGAAAGGATTTATTTTCTTTGTGCAAGTGTTCCAGCATAATCTAAAACACAGTTATTAAAATGTCACAAAAAGCTTTTCACAAAATACCTGTAACTCTTCAGAGACAGAAGGCATAACTATACGCACCCATTCAACGTTCATTTTTACAGTGCTTCTTGTTTGAATAGCTGTATGTGATGGTTACACAAAGATATGGGAATGTAAGAGCTAGCTAATGGAAAAGCCTTTGCAAATGCAGCTGGGAACATTTTAAAAAATTCACTTCTGGTCAAATATAATCAGCTAAGAAAGGTAACCCCTCAACAGCAGAGGAGGCAGAAGGGAACGTGTGCTTCTGAAAACGAAGCGGGGCAGACACCTCAAGGCAGTAATAGCTTAAAACACAGAAGTGAGATCCACAGAATTTGCCAGTCCCATGCACTAGAGGAAATTAAGTTTGATTGCAGGGTGGGGTTTTTTTTGACCCAAAAGAAAGGTTTATCAGTAACACACTGCCCCTCCAGAACTAAGGCACTTAACATGATCTGCAGGAGTCCAAGCAGCTCACACAGCTGCAGTGGGCACATGCGTGTTCAGTTACTTCTCGTCTGCAATCGGTCTCAGAAAATCCAACTTGGAAGATCTGGTGTTAAAAAAAATACAGAAGCTCTGCAACAGGAGAAAAAATTAAAATCCACTATTAACAAGGTACATACCAGAGAACAGTATGGCCCAGAAACATATTTATACTATGAATATTAGCCCCAGTGACAAATCAAAAAGCAAGATCATTATTACAGATCAAAAGCTGCAGGAGACAAGGCTTGCATCAAGGCTTCTTGAATGCATTTACCAGTATCAGCCCTTCACTCAATTTAAAAAATTTGGATAGCAGCACTATCTGTTCAGACGTATTTTACCAGTAATTCAAGCACACAGGAAGAGATCCCTGAACACTCTGCACAGCATATAGTACCAAATTGTCTTCTTTTTCTAAAAACTGTATACCATGTTCAAAACCCACCTAATTACAGACTAGTATTTCTAGTAGAGAGGTTCCGATGCCTCCACCTGCATTAGATTACCCACTGAAACAACCAATGGGAACTTCATCCATTAATTCAACTCACTCCTTTGTGCATTTTAATATTGTCATCCCACCTTTCTGAGCAATGTGCCACACTCTCACCTTCTTTGATAAAGGCCATTTATAAACAACAGCAAGGAGACCATTTCCCTCTACCCTCATAATGTATGGAAAACACTCCAAAACAGCATCCTTTCACTTAAAATGGCCAGTGGAAAAACCCCCACCTGACAATGAAGGACTTCCTTTCTCCTCTGTTCATGGACTACAGTGAACAAACAACTCAGCATTAACAGGACAAACACTGCTGACAGGTAACAGTGACTGTGCAGTGCACATTTTGACCGCTTCTTCAAAACTTACATTTAGAAAATCCTTAGGCAAAGCACACACAATTGTTCACACAACTGATGTACCATAAAATACATAGCACACATTAGGACTGGAATAATTTAACTGCCACTCAGAGGTTCATATTTTTTTCAAATCATCTGTGAAAGTATTATGTATTCTTCATGGTTACAAATTACTCCGAGATTTAGAGGAGACATTTCTGCCCAGTTACCACCATCACCCAGGTAACCAGGCAAAAGGTAAGAGGCACCAAGAAAGTAACTGGGATGCATGAATGGCCACACTTGATTATCATCTTCATAAACAGCTGTTATGTTCTTTAGATATCAATACTGAAACACAAGAGAGCCCTTCGGCTTATTCTTAGTAGACAGGTACCAGTCTGCATGATGAAGTCCCAGCAGATCAAGAAATACCAGTCAGGAAGATCACCCAATCAAACAGTGTCATGGGGAAAAAGCCCTCCCAAAGAATTTTTTATTTCTTTTAAGTACCCCTAGCTACAGTTCAGTATGGTCAAGAATGACAGTTTATACCTAGCAAGGTATCTGTCCTTTAGAACAGTAGCAATACAGACACTGTCCTTAACACATTAAGCTGTTCATGGAAAAGCAAACTTTGTGGATTACATCCACAGAACTACTTCAGACAATCAAAACATCGCACAATTCAGAGAAGTTTCTGAGTCAGTGCTGGAAGCATGGAAATGCGTGAAAGTGAATGCTGTCCCTCTGCAGGAGGAGACAATTCAACAACCCCCCCGCTTTCATGAATGTGGCCTCCCACTTGAGAGGGCAGAGACAACCTGATGGAAAACTCAAGACTTCCGCAGCCTACTTCCAATTCCCTGCATCAGCAACTACGTAGAAACTTTACTTTCAGCAGG
>NW_010158990.1:22140-23718 GCF_000695765.1 Mesitornis unicolor
CACCTGCAGTTATCAGCAACAGCTCATCTCTCCTTAACACAAACAGCCATGTGGCTGTACCTTGCAAAGTGCTGACCGCAAGCCAGACAGAGATAGGGAATTTCAGCTCAAGCAGCGTCACTCTACCCGGAGAAATACTCCCTTCAGTCTGGAGCTGGCCCGTATCCACCCAACTTCAGGCAAAGTGAGGTTCCTGTTAAATATTTTTCAGGTAGACTTCTCCCACACATTCTTGTGGTCTCTCATCTCAAAACACAGCAGTTAGACACAACCTTCTGTAACCTTTCCCTTTACCCATCATTATTTTGGTGATGAGCATTTATCCAGAAGTACAGCTGATTTCCACTCTCCACTGGGGGAAAAATGAAAGTGTCACCTTGCCCAACAATGACGACTGAGACTACAGTATCTTCTGTAAGGAATTTCTAATGGTATGCCTACCCCTCACCTATCAAAAACCTCCAATACATTTAAAGCTTTTTGTATAGTTTTCATGCTCCTGCAAGTTACCATAGAAGCTTACAAAGCACACCCACATATGCAGAATTCGGGAGCCTGTACCAGTACCAGTTCATAAATGATGGCAAGCAGAATACTTGCCTCTCCAACAAAGCAATACGAGGAGAAAGCTGGGCTGCTGTTATTAGACATGTATATGAAAAATAGGCAGCGACACTGCCATTTGCTTGCAACACAGTTTAAAATACACAAACTGTATCAAATGGTAACAATTTTAAGTTGCTGGAATACTAGCCAACTGAAATTGGACTCAAGCAAGAACTCGTCTAGCCAAAACCACTGCAAGCTCTTTAATAAGTTCACAGACAATCCTCTGGAAACAATTTGCTTCCAAAACAACATGCTGTAGTATCTGAAGGCATGATGCCAAATTTAAAATATTCTAATTATTTCTCATGGCAGGTACACAGGCTTCTTTAGAAGCCACTACATCAATAACTTACCATAGTCCTTAATTTCTAGTTCCCAAACAATGCACAAATGTTACTTCCTTCAGTCTAGAAATGTAGGAATTCATAAAACCTTCAGTAAATGAAAAAAATGCTCAGCTATTAACTCACATCCAGAAATAGAATCCAATTGGAAAATGCAGCTGGATACTACTAGAACAAATTTTTCATTTAATTTCCAAAAGGCAATCCATCCTGGGCTCATTTTAAGACCTTTCTCAACTATAAATGCCTCAATCAGCACAGTGTTTTAACATCCAAGTCTCAACATTTTCAATCCCTCATCACAACTATATGGGACCTTCAACTGTCTAGCCTGTGGATTTCATGAAACCCAGAATCCTGTTCAGAGAAACCAAAGTCCCAAAGCAAATCAATCCTTCAACTAGTTATAAATGCATCCGTGCTTATTTGTATCATAAAATAATCAAAGCTGTTACATTCAAGCAGCAGCTTTTTACCCCGTGTAATTTTCACCTGATTACCATAAGCTTTGATTTTCATTGTAATAAATTACACTTTTGGGGCTGCCTTAAAATTTCAACTGTATCATGACCGTATGTCGCGTCGATTCAGACGCGACCCTCCGGACACCATGGCCGGCCAGGCC
>NW_010158990.1:23798-24008 GCF_000695765.1 Mesitornis unicolor
CCGGAGGAGTGGACAAAGCAGCGGGGAAGTGCCGAGGCTGGTGCAGCGTCGCCCGGCCGGGTCTCCTTCCCCCCGGGATGGCGGCCGCGCTCGGGGGTCTCTCCCGAGAATCCCGGCAGCGGCGCCATTTTAGGAGGCGATGAAAAGGCGGGAGGCGGAGCCAGGTTCCCAGCGCAGCGAGAGGGGGCGCGGAACCGCCCGCGGAGGGGC
>NW_010158991.1:0-13607 GCF_000695765.1 Mesitornis unicolor
GCAGTCTCGAGGAGAAGGATCTGGATGTGTCGGCCAATGGAAAACTCAACATGAGCCAGTAATGTGCGGTTGTAGCCCAGAAGACCAACAGCATCCTGGGCTGCATCAAAAGAAGTGTGGTCAGCAGGTCAAGGGAGGTGATTCTGCCCATCTACTCTGCCCCTGTGAGACCCCTACTAATCAAGCATGCTTCCTCAGTAAACTGTGACTAAACTTATTTGTACCTTTGCTATTGCCAAGTCTACCATCTCTCTCTGTATTTAGTCATCAACAAGATGAGATCACAAAAAAAAAATTACTGAGCTAATTAAAGACTCAGAAGTCTCAAGCCAACAGATAGAAAGAGAAGCTTATATGGAAAATCACCTGATCTAGGACTGCCAACGCTTGAAAACTAAGAAAAAATACATAACAAGGAAAATAAATAAATAAACAAGCAAACAGATGCAAGGTCACGGATAATATTGCCTATGGCTTAAGACAGACAAAAGTGCTATGGATACTAGTATTTCCAAATGAAATTTTAAAATCCACAGTAAGGGCACCTAATACAAATGCATATTTTGCTTTACTCCTGCATGCTCAACCACATTTGTATGAAGTTAAGATAAAGACAATCATATGAAGCTCTGAGCAACCTGATCGAGTTGAAGACGTCTCTGCTCACTCCAGGGTTGAACTAGATGATCTCTGAAAGTTCCTTCTAGCCCAACACTTTTTATGATTCTATATCCTATTTCTGTACTCACTTCTGTATGTGTGTACATACATGCCTACACACATATATAGATTAATATTCTGCAGTTCATGCAAAATATAAAAGAGAAAGTGCATAGCAATGGAGAAAAAGGCTTCATATAAGCTGTGTGCACAAGAAGCAGCAGACTCTGAAATACCACTTTTATTTCCTAATGTCTTATACCTAATTTGCACTAGCTTTGCACTGTGTAGAAACACTGGATTATTATGGCCTATCTCACAAATCACTGTATTTCTCAGACCCTCTGAAAATAGCCTAGTAAACAGAAATTGCTTGCTAGACAAACACTATTTTTGTGAGAGTTGTTGGAAGAAAGTAATACACTGTTACTGTTTCTGCATTAGCACTTAAAGCTGAATTAACTGTCCCACTGCAACTGCTCATCCAGGAAGAATATAATTTTTCTAGCTGTTTCTAATCCATTGCAGGTAATACACCTGTTTGAAGGCTGCATGGACTGAAAGTATGTTTCATATCAAAGTCATAAAAAAACTTCCAGTTTAATTAAGCCATTTCTCCAGTATTTCCTCTGTTAAGGGACTTAGTATGCTCCAGCTCTGTATCTCTCTCTGGAAGGTCCCTTATTTCCTCTAGAGGGTGATTTAATGACAAGACTTGTCTGTTGTAGGCCTGGCTGGTGTACTGGAGTCAGACTTTTTAGTGAAGAGCATTAAAGCATCCCAAAGCCAACTCCTTCACAGCACCAGGCACCTCCAGAAGTCAGTAACAGCTGAGGGCTCGTATGAGGCAGACAGCATTACTTTGGATTCAATCCAAAGGTTTATTACAGCCATACTGTTATCTGTCCTCCCAAGTTGCCAAATCCTGTTGAGGTCAGGAAAATACAAAATCACCTCAGTGCAGGGCAGTCTGCATCCTTCACACCTTCAGAACAACAAAGCAGACATTTGAGCTGCATAAAAACCCAACCCTGTCTGAGCTGTTTCTCTGAAATAAGCCCTGAATCTACACAAGAACCAAGCTCAGTTGTTATTTGCAAAGACTTTTTTTTTAATATGTAAATGCAAGAACAGTTATGTTTGGTTATGAACCAGGGCAAAGCTGTCACTGCAGCCTGATTTTCCCAGAGAATCTATGTTGCCTCTGTAGTGTTTCTTCTCATTAAATAACAAACAAAGCTCAACTGCAAATAAATGAAAGGCATATCCTACTTTGAATGGACTTTCGGTTGCATGTAAGCTCCTATGAAATATAAGGAGGTATAGATGAAGAATAGATCATATAGTTGCTCACAAAAGAAATATTTGCAGACCTTTCTCTCATATAAGAAGGTTTCTGTTTCATAAATGCGAACTGTATTACATACCATAAAATAAGGGCTAACATTTCTGCACTAGCACAATATAAATGACTGATGTCTTAGTTTTCTATTGCAACAAACCAACACTTACTAACTAGAATGAAACAAAAGCCCCAGATCTCATTACTGTTTTCAGTAGCATTAACAAAATCAAATACAGTTATTGTACAACATTAGGATTATATTAGAGTGAATTGGTAATAAAACAAGTTAATACTATCAAATACAGCACTCAGAGAAAAATATATCCTCCTCATACTTTTCATAAGCACTTTTGTACTTTGATTTTCCCTTCATATCGCTAGAAATAAAACTATTTTTTTCAAGTAGGCTATCCATTTTGCTAATTTACATCTCTAAGAACTACACATAAATAACTCCTTTGAAGAGACATTATAGTCTTGTTACTAATGACCTTCTGGGTTTGATCTTTAAAGCAACATGTTCACCCACATGGCAACTGTGGGTATTGAATCATGTTACTAAACCTTGTATACTTTAATGGACTTCCTATTATTATCCATGTCTAGCTTTACCACTGCTGACACTATAATTAAAGCAGAGAGAAGAATTCTGTTCTAGTCCATTTTCATGGGCTTGTCAGTATCTTTAACGTATTTAGAAACGTTGCTAGGTTCCTATGCTATGCTTATAAATTCTGTCAGTTTATAAAAATACAGAAGTAATTGTAAATGTTACATTGTACTAGGAGTACAATACAAGTGACAAGTACATAGACATGAAAAGTTACTTCCGCTAACTAACCTAAGCAAAACAACAAAATATCTTGTTTAAGTCTTGTGGAGGAGGGAGAAGATGTAATGGCAGGAAGCGGTCTTCAAGAAGTTGCCTTAGAATCAGGGGAAATTTAGAAAAAAGCACAGACTGCAGGTTATATTTTGTAGTTATTTAAAATGAGGGCAAACAGTGAGAATAATGCAAGTTTCAATGTGTTTGAGTGTACATGCATGTCCAAAAGTTTTCAAATGCACTGCTTGGAGAGCATAACATTCATTGCTTAAAAGATTTCTGAAGGGCTTTTTCTCTTGACAAAGTTCTAATAGCACCTTGGCAAGCGTTTACAAAAGAAGCCTTTACGCAAACAGTCAGCTCTTATACAGATAAATACAAATCTGAGTAGGGTGGAAACCAGGTATGAAATAGAAAAGGTAAAGTTTGTAAAACACATGATAGTCCACTGCAACTCAAGCTCTGATTCTGACAAGTAAAGATCCTCAGGGCAGAGATCTTCTGTTTTATTATACCTACTATGACAAGGTCCAAGGCCATGACTGAGTAGAGTACACAGTAAGAGATGCCAACACTATATTAATGATATAGTGAATTTATCAGGTGAATTCCCAGTTTGCTCAAGCTCTGTGAGGGACTATTGAACCTTCAATCACTCCACTATAAAAGTCAAAAATGTTTCTCCAGTCCTTAGAAAGATTTTCTCAAACCTTCAATTTGTCACCTTTACCATTAAAAGTTCTGGAACACATCAAGCTGTAGTTTTCTCTTCAACCGAAATTTGTCCAGTGTATCAGGTGATAGCAGTTTTATTAAACTTCTAGATCCCTGCTTCTTCCTTTCACTTGTTTAGCTTGAATTCAGTGCCACAGGTTGCACTCAACCTTTGAAATCCCTATTAGAAAGAATTCAAGCTTTGTGAAAATAATGACAGATACATCCCAGAGAACTGCCGCCTTGTCAGGAATTTGACATGTCTCACCTATGCCAGAAAAGTACTGTAGACTCTCATAACTATGACTGTGGGAAAGTTCAAAACACTCATGGGATAGCAAACCTTTCATTTTACTCTGCCACAAATTATTTCTTTCTGCGTGTTTTTGCTTTTTTTTGTTTGGTTGGTTTTATTTGTTTGTTTGTTTTAATTTGGATGTTTTTAAAGATTAATGTATACCACAGGATGTTTAGCCCTATTTCCAGTGACCATTCCCAGATGAACTCAAAATTAGACATATACGTGTGCACCTTTCCATAATGCAGACTTAAAAGCCCTATTGGTTTGGAAACCATTTCTTAAAAATTACGAATACCACATCAGACTGTCGAAGCACACAGGTAGCTCTCAAACTTTTCTCTTCCTGAATGCTCTAACAGTTGTTTTCTCAGAACTGAAGCATCTCTCCTCCACTTTTCCTGAAAAGTCCCTGTTTCATGCTAACAATCTTCCCAAGCAGATTGGAAGATTTTAATCTCTATCTCACACCTGATGTTCTCTGATCTAAGCAAGCACCTCCTCACTACAAGGTAGCTCCTCTATTCTGTATGTGTTAATCAGTTAAGGAACTCACGTAACCAAATTGTGAGTAGCTTCTAATCATGCTCCCATGCATGCATATCTAAGATCATATATATGGAAAACAATATACAATAACACAAAACCACTTCCTTGAAAACTTCTTGCTGATGCATATTTCACTTCAAAAGGATGGACAAAAACTTTGCTAAATTAATTTTTCTCAACCACACAGTATCCACCACTGCTCAATTTAAGTGCCTATAAGCTAACGTGGCATCTCCATTCCTCAGTGGGTGGAGACCTCAAGCCTGGTCATACTAAAGCAACCCTGCCAGTGAAGTGCACAATATCTATCCCACATTCTGTAATCACGAACGTCTACTTACATTTGTATCCCAGTGCCTGGCTAGTTTGTATCAATGAACATCTGTACTGGATGTAGTTCTGGTAGCTGTGCACAACTGCATGACAGTGTGCATCAGATGCTTTTTTCCCCTCATGTTTAAAACTAGGTTCAGTTTACTGAGTTTCTTCAAAGAAGCTCAGATACACTCTCATTTAGCTCATGAAAAAGCCACTTGAAATGCACGTATTTTCTCCTTGAGTTTTACTGCAGCGAAACATGCAGTGCTTTAAAACTCCCAATTGAACAAACAAAAACTTCAGACTGTGGTCAAACCTCTCACTTTGGGGTGGGGAGAAGCATCAGATCTGCAAAGAAGCAGATCTGTTTTATTTGGAGTCTTAAAAAACAAACATAGAAGATACTTTCATACACATCTAGGAATCATATGATACGGTATTGCTGTCTGGAAGGTAAAGAAAATCCCTGAGTATGCCTACATGGGTGCTGCAGTAGCAGCTAAGGCAGGCTATGCATGGCTGTTGCTTGCTTCTTTCAGTCTTACAGTGTTGGCTCAGGCACCAACTGTACTGGGGCCATGGAGACACACAGGGTGCAGCGTGCCCTAGCAGGACTTACCAGCCAGGACAACAGTCAGTCTGGGTCTGGCTTGTGGCCTCTTTTGGAGACTGCACAGCCAGAACCAATGACACAGAAAGATCCTTCTCATTCTGCTTCTCAGTTAATTTTTAAGATCTCTGTAAACTTCCAGTTCACATTTTAGGGGTCACTGAATAATCTGTTCTTTCACCAAGTAATATTGCTTGTGGTACATTCCTGCATTTTTCTTTCTCCCCTCACAAAATATCCTGCAGAGATAAGAGTATTTTTTTCTTGGATTAAGCTGGATTTTTGGGTGTTTTTTTGAAAGCTCACAAGCTGTGTAATTAAAGCTGGAACCAGAGCACCATAATTATGAAAGCCAGTAAGAAACTTTTGCATACATTTTGTGGGCTTCATATTTCCCATTCACAGAATCTTCTTGCTGGGGAAGTAGAGATCATGAGAAAAGTTCAGGAGACAGAATGCGGACTGGTAGTAAGTAATTTTTAACTTTTTAATTTTATGTTTTTGTTTTGTTTTATTCAGAAAAAAACATGCATCTTGAAATAGAGCTGCAGAAAAAAATAGCAGGTCTGACACACTGTCAGTGCTAGCTGCTTATCGCTGAGCTGAAGTGACTACTTTCAGAGCCTTTCAATCTCTGGTGAAAAGATCATTACCATGCTGCTCCTGGGAAGTCAGTCGTCCTGCAAGTGAGCTCCTTTGTTATGAATGTGGAAGAGATGGAACCAAATCTATCTGCTCCATAGGAACACCACCACTTACAACCTAGCTCTCTCTATTAAAGACTCTACTTAGCTCCTTTATAGCACTGCCTTTCTGTGCACTGCTGTGAGGTTTTGACTTTACAGAAAAAGGCACTTGATAAAAGCAATAGTTCTTATTCTTAAACTAAAAGAGGCCTAAGAACTGCAGAAGATGAATGCAGAGTTTAACCCAAAAGGCTCATTGGAGATATGCAAATATTCGATTACTACTTTTTTTAAGCTAAAGATTTTTTTTCTGAGGAGGAAAAATAGCCGTACATTGCAAAGACACAGCATCAATGGCAGTGAAGTACGCAGATGATACTATGCTACTCACTTCAATAAAGGTTGAGTCTAACTATGTTATTGCAAGAAGGAACATGGATTTTATTTGTACATACCCAAGTGTGGATCAAGATGACACTTTTGCAAAGAAATTTGTATCACTCTTTCAAAAATTGACTTTTTTGGTAGGAGACAAAACTCTCTGAAATTATATCCCCACAATGAATATAAAAAAAGATTTCATGCATCAATTTATTTCCAAATATTGCATCTTGCTGAGTCTATTTCCTAAGACTTTGATAAAAATTACATCAATATTATACCAATTAACTTTACAAATTGAAAATATGCATAAACTGTAGCTGAAACAAATAGATGAGAGGTTGGACTAGATGACCCTTGTGGTCTCTTCCAACCTGGTACTCTATGATTATGTACTTACTGACTCTGCTTATTTGCAGCAGAGTTAAGCAGGTACAGGTAAAATCACTTCTACTACTATCAGAACAATAAAGAATATTCCTAGCCAGACATACACGTGAATATGATTTATATGAACTTCTCACAAAACACCATACAACAGAAATCAGTAGCCTACTTTACTTACTGTTTAATATTGTTATGGTTTAAGGGTTAACAGCCTGAAAGGGAAGGACAGGTGGTATCTGTAGGACCCTGGGGGCTCAGAGATCAGTACTGTTCTCTTCCCTTTCTGGCCATAGTCTAAAAAAACCGAGGAGGCCCGAGGTTTTCACAGGCTTTTCCTGGTTTCCTGGGCTGCTTCCTGTCGCATCCCGGGTTGGCTGGGGCTATCTCCACGTGCTCGGCAGCATCCACCACCATCCGCTCCCAGCACCACTGCGGACCCTGATGACGAGTCACGGCAGTCGCAGCGACCACGAGGCACTGATGGACACTTCCACTAGGGACTACTGGGATCGGGTTTTGTATATAGTTAAATATCCTCTGTCCTTTATTAATTCCCTTTTCTTTTCCCCTATTGTTTTTCATTAAACTTGTTATAGTCTTAACTTCCAACCTTGTGTGAAGCATCTTTTCTCTATTCCCTTTTTTTTAATCCTCCCCTGGAAGGGTGGAGGACAATAGAGAGAAAATCCTGCTCCCTGGGCTTGCCCTGAGCCCTAAATGGAGAGAAATATGTTAATATATTTACTGTCTGGCTGCTTTTTCAAAAGTAACTGAAAAAAGGATTTCTGTGGCAGGATGCTTTGATTCTGACAAAATCAAGTCTTCAGGCAAATATCCTGCCAGCAAAAGCACAGCTTGCCTAAAGTCATAACCTTTGTTGGCTGAAGGAAACTGGCCTTGAAACAGGTCATGAAGCATATGTTCTATGCCAAATCAGAGACTAGGGATACAGAGGCTACTGCAAGTAAAGCTCTTCTCCTCTCCGTTCAATCATTTCAGTTCTCTGCAGTGTGAAATATGATCTTGCCAACAAACGGCCAGTGCACTATACAGGGAGACCAGGGATAGCAAGTGCCACAGCTGCACCAAGGGCTGGAAAACTCTGTCATTAGGTCTGCTTTTCAGCCCAAGCCTCAGCAGTGACACATGGAAGTGACCTCCAATGGAAGGTGATGGCATTTGTAAAGACAAGTTTCCATCACCTCCAGTTATAGAGACTGTGTGCACTTGCTTGGGGGAAAAGGAGTTTCATATGGCCATATTCACAGATCATGACGAAGGTGGAGGTTTTTTTAATGATCTTTAAAATTTTCCCACCTGAGACATGACTGCTGATAAAATACGTACCTACAGATTCACCAAAAAATTCCCATCATCTGAAGTTCAGAGCCCTGCTACACGACTTATGACAAAAGCCTTACAGAAATCCCATTGTTGAGTAGTGGCGCACCTTCATACAAGAAAAGTGTATGAGACCTGCTCCAAACAGCTCTGAGGAGCATGCCAGGACTCTGGTGGCACCTGAGCAAATGGCGAAGACAGTCCAATGCTCCAGCTCCCACTGTTATCAGTCTCTCCATCTCGATGTCTGATTAAATCATTACCTACACAGGTAAATGAGACACAGCTTGCTCTTGAGAGACAGCTGTTCAAAACACTAGATAAGCATAAAAGATAACTTGTACTTTCAAGTCAGTTTCCACATCAATTACTCTTTTCTTTTAAGTATTTCTAAGCTAACAGTTGCACTTTGTGTTAAAAGGAAGGAATAGCTAACAATCCTCTACTAACATACTAACAATAGAAGAAATGGAGGTCAATTTGATAAGAATATTATATTTGCACTTAAAAAAACCCAACCAACCAACCCAACAAAAAACCCTTGCAAAACACAGACGCACCATTCAAAAGAACCTATTGATGAGCTTTTAAGATGTTTACAATCCACAATAAAGACTACATTCTTAGAAGAAGTCACTGCTTCATGTGCAAAGGATTTTACAAATCTGGCCAACAATTTGGATACCTAAGTGACAGCTAAGTACTTCTAAAATTATTACTCAAATTGGGAACGCTAAGCACTTCTGACATATGGCCTGTAATACGCAACCTATTTATCTTACCTACTTTTGGACTGGGATCAAGGAAGAACAGGATCGAAGAAGCATAAGTGCAATTTACATAGAATAAATTACCTATATTGTTTCTAGCCTGGGTTTAGATGGATTGCGGTTTGGTTTATTTTTTCTTTTTTTTTGAAAATTTTTGTGTTCAAGTGCATTTCAGATTGGCCTCCTAAAGCTTAAATAAAGATTCCACTAAAATTTAGATGCACTGAAATCAATGTCATTGTCACTGATCGTCAAATCGAAAAAGACCGCAATGATCAACTAATCTATATGCACAGTTGTCAGAATATTTTTTCTTTCGGAAGTCCAGTTAAAGTGAATCAAATGCATAATTTTTAGCATTCAATGTACATACACAATCTCTATGTACTTTTCAAAACTGAAGCAAAACCATTAATGGGAAATTTATGTTTATATATAAACCGCCTGTTTCTTCAATGAAACAGCACAAAAACAACTTACTGCTACTTTTAGAGTTTCCCCTCTCCCCTTACAGAAGGCTATTTCACAGTCTTCTTTCTTCAGCCTAAAACATAGTTGTTGAAGAGCTAGAGCAATTTAATTGGACTTTCTGTTGCTGGTCTATTGGTGTGGCTTTCATTGCTGACTTCTTTGTAGAATTCATGTGCTCAGAATGCTATGTCATATTTATGAGTGTGCAGTGCAGATTTATACATACATACTAGCACACAGAATACCATATATGCTGTTCACAAGCATTCTGTGGAACAGCATATATCCTTGTGAAAATCTAGCTGTACTCACACAAGTACTAAAGGTATTATTAATATATATGCATATATAAGAGCATACAATCCATAAAGAGATAGATGCTAAATAAATACATCAGTAAAGGAAGAAAGATCAGTGAGTAGAGCACTAAACATGGTTACAAATTTTTTGTCATTTTTAAAAGAACAGTATCAATACTCAGCCTGGGGGAGGGAATAGTAATAGATTCTTCACTGAATAGAATCACTGCAAATTTCACACATGTTTATATTAAGCCATGGATATGATAGAGTTCTCAGGCCCCACTGAATTCATCACCTGCCCTGTACTAATTTTGGGGAAAGAGGAGGCACAGTAACTCTGTGTCACAGAAGTTTCAAAACCTTCATGAAACAGAATAATCCCTGCAGAAATCTCTTGATACTGAACAGAAGCCTTCCCTGGTAGATTTTGAGTATTAGCCATAGTAAGTTTCTTGGGGGAATAACACTGCCTCTACTGATTTTATCATGTCCTTTTCTTGTGAAATATTTCACTGAAAATAATTGGAACCTAATGATGCTTCAGAGGACTCTCTATACAAGAGAAAGAAATACTAGGAAGAAATGTTATGTTTGAGACTATACTTTCTTTTCACAGGATCCTTAGACATCCAATGGGAACTGTCAGAGCCACCAATCAATTAATTTTCTAATCTCTCTGTAATGAGGTTTTTTTCTCCTTCAACCCTTGTTTGTATCCTTTGTAGGAAACAGCTGATTTTTCACTTATGTTTTGATTTCCTTAATTTTATACAATCCTAAATTGCAAAAGTGGAAGAAAAATAGGGAGCTACCTATAATGAATCAAAATATAGTTTTTTTGGTTTTTAATTCCTTGGAACAAGGTAACCTCAAAAAATACTATGCTAGGAAATTAATCATCTGTCCAAAACCCATGAAAGTGTAAAAGTCAAGATGGCAGTTTGGTGTTAAACCCTGCAACATTAATTTTGACCTTATCATTCTAGCCATTTCTTCACACCCTGTACCAAGTTCATGGACCACTCTTACAGTACGCCACAGAACTACTTGTAGATGTACAGAATAAGAAGTGGTCACCTGTACTACTTTTTCCTGCAGATCTAGATAGGGCACATTAAGCCATCTTGAAAGAAAAAAAAGACATGATATGGTCAAAGAAAGAAGAAAGTGAGAAGAAAAAATGAACCAAAATGTGCTAAACTGCTAATCTAAGCAGTTAGATAGACATCTTACTTCTCCTATTGGAAATTTGGACTTGCCAAAAAATTAAGAAATGTAGGTCTGGTTTGTTTCTTAACCTCATTCTGCTTTGTTGATTAACCTGTTTCTGCTCTTAAAATGAATTACACTATCTTATGTCTCCACTGTATAATTTTATCAAGGAAGCGACAAACCATGCTGGCAGCAATGGTCCATGCTTAAGTGACATGCAGAGTAAAATACAGTTTTCCTCAAATGAATTGCTGAAACCGTTAATCTTTATTTAAATGCCCATAATAACTGCTTTGTTCTCTGCAGCATCTGGGAGGAAAAAATGTCTTCCAGAAAGCATTCTGGCAGCCAATCTGCTTGTTAATAAAACCTGGAGAAACATTTGTGATTAATATAAATTACTAATTCTACTATTAATGCCTAAATGTGACAGTGACTAATTTACACAGTTTTGCTTGAGCTGCCACTGAATATTTCAAGAGGGACTGCAAACAAAAAATGCTGTTGCACTGGTGTATGTCCCTAAGCAAAGCTGCCACAGGTGCAACACTAAAGATGAGGAACCCTATCTCTGGCAATAATTTCTAACCATACTGGCTGATCATTCCACTTGGGCAGGGGGAAAAATGTTAGCAGTGAAGGCTACCTAACACCCTCCCTATTATAAGTTAGAAGTGCCACATTTTGTACAGACATGGGAGCCAGTTACAACAAACTGTGAGGCTGTTAAGGCATCTGTTGCTTCTGCTACCTAGTCAGCAGCATTTGTTAGTGCTACAATAGGAGACAGTTAAAATCATCCCAATTTAAGTTTGAAATTCAGTACTGCAGCAAAGATTGTGGGCTGGAATGTGGGCATTTCACAGCACACCTGACGAACAGCCATCAAGCAAACACTTCATTTCTGAGAGGCGGTCCTGTGATTGCACAGATTACTTCAGTGAGACCCAGGTAAGAAATACAGCACTACCAAAGGTGAAAATGAAATATCCATATTTCAAGACTTCAGACATGTAGTTTGACATCTAATATCTTTGTCCTGTTATACATGTACTTTAAGTGTATTCTTACAGATTATTATTAATTTGAAACTCCAGTAGCATTATAACTGCCTGCTTAAAGGCCACTGCTACTAAAATAATTTTAAAATTCTTGTGAAATATAAGAAAATCTGAGAAAAGAAATTGATAAAAAAAGAACCTATCCATGTCAGTTGCTTGCATCTAAACTGCACAGCACTGTCATCATCCTCACTGGAATATACCTTTATTTCTGAACAAATATATTCTTTACTTCTGCACCTCTCTCTGAGAAAGAAACATATTTTCTACCTTGTTGATGTGCATATGGAATTTCAACTATGCCATTCATCCCTTCCAGTTCTTGATGCTGTTTACAGAAAGGACTTAAGATAATTTCACCCCCAGAAGATGAGCAACAGCAATGTTATTCCCCATAACCATCATCAGGAGCGTGGTTACTTTTGTGCATAGAGGTATGGCATGAGTGAGATTCTGATACACCTTCAAGCCATTCTTAATTCCCCAAAGCAGTTCTGTGTCTAGCTGGCTGTATCACTTGATACTTTAAATATTAAATATCCATGATGTGAAAGGGAAGCCAGGGAGATTTGAGAGGCAGTAAAAATCTCATTTGGCCAATAATGTAGATCTGAGGATGACCTACCGCTTTTCTGAGGGGAAGTGGAAAGATGTGGAAGTCTGAAAAGATTTTTCTGTAATTTTTCAGAATAATGAACTTCTATGCAATTTTGAATATTCTTTGAAAAATCTTATTCTGTGTGATACATATTGACTTGATCTTGGAGATAGGAGTATTAACTGCATGTGCCATTTTGACCCAGGGGCTTGGCGATCTTGTCTGACTAGTATGCATTACTGGGAAATAAAAGTTACTGAGAATTCCATAACTTTCTCCTGTTTTATGGCCTCCATTAATATCAGAGACTTAAGAAGCTTAGAAACAAATTTGCTTATTTTAAATCCAAGTATTTGTGAAAATATGGACTAGTCCTGGCTGACTGGAAAAAGGGAAACATAACCCCATTTTCAAAAAGTGGAAAAAAGAAGACCCAGGAAACTATCGGCCAGTCAGTCTCACCTCTGCGCCTGGCAAGATCATGGATAAGGAATTGGCTGGATGATTGCACTCAGAGAGTTGCGGTCAATCGTTCAACAACAAATGGAGATCAGTAACAAGTGGTGCTCCTCAGGAATCAGTATTGGGACTGGTGCTGTTCAACATCTTTCTCAGCAACATGGACAGTGGGATCGCATACATCCTCAGCAAGTTTGCAGATGACACCAAGCTGGGTGGTGCAGTTGATACCCTGGAAGGAAGGGATGCCATGCACAGGGATCTAGACAGGCTGGAGAGGTGAGTACATACCAACCTCATGAAGTCCAACAAGGGCAAGCCTAAGGTCCTGCACCTGGGTAGGGGCAATCCCAAGCACAAATACAGGCTGGGCAGAGAATGGCTTGAAAGCAGTCTCGAGGAGAAGGATCTGGATGTGTCTGTCCATGAAAAACTCAACATGAGCCAGTAATGTGTGGTTGTAGCCCAGAAGGCCAACAGCATCCCGGGCTGCATCAAAAGGAATGTGGCCAGCAGGTCAAGGGAGGTGATTCTGCCCCACTACTCTCTGCTCTCATGAGACCCCACATGGAGTACTGTGTCCAGTTTTGGGGCCTCCAACATAAGAAGGACATTGAGC
>NW_010158992.1:0-11285 GCF_000695765.1 Mesitornis unicolor
AGGGAAGGGAAGGGAAGGGAAGGGAAGGGTTCCTTGAATAAAGAGGAGAAAAAAATCCTACACAGTTTTGTAAACCACTGAACACTATAGGAACAGGCTGGACTTAATGATTTCAGAGGTCTTTTCCAGCCTCAATAATTCTGTGATTCTGTGAATATTCCCAGATTTTTAAAGCAAAAGCACCTCTTTTCTGGATAAATGCTACTCACATGCATCAGTTAGGATCTTACACCAGTTCAGGTCGAGAAAAGTGCATTGTACAGTCACTATATGTAGAGATTTGCTATAACAAGTCTCTTATATCTTAAATATTATTTTATGAATTCAGCAAGACAATGGCATCCCACAGTGGTCCATCCCAAATTAAACTGCTACAGTGCAGCCACAACCAAAAGTAATTACCCAGGGCTTGGTGTTTTGAGAGGGAGAAGATGCTGCTGTGCTTCCCCATTTGAGGGTTTGCATTGTGGCTATTTAATATAGAAAATTACTGATCTAATCATGAGTTTATAGCATTGCTGGCAGCTGGATGGTGTCTAATGTGAACGGGTCTTCTCTCAGACATGACTGATGCCTAAGACATTCGGGAATGTCCACATCCCTCAGCGTAACTAGGCAGATATATTAAGAAATTAGGCTGCCAGGATTTTGTGTTTTAACAAGTCTTGCCCAGGCTGAAACCATTAACAAAGTTATCTGGTAGGAGAAGGAGGGATCATCCAACAAAAGGCAGGCAGAGAGATAAAGCTGATTCTGAAATAATGGAAAAGAAACTCAAAGAATGACTTCTCACAGCTCTGGACTCCATCATTTCCACATGTAGTGTCAAGCTCCACACCAAAACCACTGAGGTTGATTAAAGATTTCTTCAAGATTCACCCAACTTTAAAGGAAGCCACGGAGCTTGAGTACATCTTACTGCAATAACAAGCTATGGGTGACTGACACATGTCCATCTTAATATTTAGCATATAGATTTTTATTAAGGTCATCCTTTTGTTGGCAAAAAGTACATGTAAAGAGAAAGAAAAAAAAGAGATTTCTTGTCTGGCCTTGTGAGGGAATTTTTCTGTGCAAAGGGGTCATCCCACCAGCAGAAGGAGCTCCAGTTAAATTCCTGGCACTTCTCATTTGGTGCATGAAAGAACAAAGGAAAAGGGTGAAATAGCCAAGTTCAGGAGGAGAGGAAGGTGGGGCGAAGCTCCAGGCAAAAGCAGGATGAGTGAGACAGCAATGCACATGTGGCTGGGAGTGCAGAGATGATCCAGTTGGTATGTCCTTGTCTACAGGAACCACAGACTTCTGGATTCTGTTTTCCTTCTCCAAAGTAGAGGCTAAACTTGCTGGTAGGAGTTCAGTGGGCTGCTGCAGTGCAAGGTAGTTCCTGCCAGACATCCAACTGGTGATATCCTGCACTCGAGCAAGGACCAAGACCCAAGGTCCTGGTTTCCAGTGACTTTGGATGTGCACAGCAAAGTGGCACAAATGTAGCACCCGAGATGCCAGAGCTTTGGCAGCCTGGTTGGGGACCAGGACTCAACCCCTTGTGTCCATACTCAGTGGTCAGTCCCTGCCAATAAGTTACGGCAGGGCCGCCGGGAGCTGGTGGCTGTATGCACATCGTGCCTTTTCAGTGGGGAAAAAAGTTCTCTGAAACATCTCTGCTGGCTTTAACATTTGATATTAAACAATAGAAGAAAGATTAAATAAAAGAAGAAGAAGAAGAAGAAGAAGAAGAAGAAGAAGAAGAAGAAGAGGAAGAAGAAGATTAAGAAGAAAAAGAAGGAAAAGAAAAAGGGGGAAAAAAAGAAAAAGTAAAAAGTAAAAAGTAAAAAGTAAAAAGTAAAAAGTAAAAAGTAAAAGTTCTGGTTAGTATAACTCACAATTATTATTACAGAGAAGTTCTCAGGTCTAAAGAGAGGAAATGAAGCCACAAGACTCGAAGACAAAAACCAAAACACCTCCAGCAGGTCTTTGCAATTAGCCAACATTTATGCTTGAACAAAACTAATAGGATATGGGAAATACAAATTATTGTCAAACAAGAATGCCTGCAGTGTTGAATTCCGTAAATAAAATGCACTCCTTAGTTTAAAGCTGATAAAGATGATCTGCTGCCACAAGCTGTTTTACAGGCTGCATTTTCCTGCAGAAAGTTATCCACACAAAGAATTAGCTTTCTTATCCTTTGTTTATATGTATTGATGATAGTGTAAAGGCACTAAAGAGCTTTGATAAGAGGTTGTTACTTCTGAGTTGCAAGGGCACGGCAAAAATCTCCCCCTAGAAGCAAAACAAGAAAACCTCATGAATTACACAGTTCTTTTTCTGCAAGTTCATGCTAATTTGCTGCTGCATCATTCATGTCTTCTTCAGCTACAGAACGCTCTGAGATATCTTTCAAGAGATATTTTTTTTGTTAGAACTATTTAATGTGTTACCAAAAATAAATTCAAAAGGCAGAAGGGATATTCTTCATTATCTCGCCAATTTATAATACCAGAATCCTTTGCTTCCTTATCAAATCAACGGACAAGAAACATGGAAAGTAAGATACAGATGAGAAGAAGCATCAACTTTTCATAGTGTTTTTCTGATTTAAATACCTCTAATTTAAAAAGTATATATCATATATGTATATAAATGTATATAATATATGTACGCACATATCAAGAAAAGGGAAAATATCTGCTGGCTCTTTTCTGGTGTAGGAAAAAAAAGGGATTGGAAGAAGCAAGTCTTGCTGCTATTACCCTCTGCAACACTCCTAAGGTTAAAGGAATAAAAATCCATCAATTTGTACAGCCTGACCTTTCAGTGTTGGTTTTTAGCTGAATTCAGATGTGCAGGATTAACCCAGCAAAGTTTACATGACGTTGATTTAAAAGCTGCGTTACAGGACCTTCCAGCGAGTTACATTAATCGGAATCTTTAATCGGGCCTTGGGACGAAGAAAAAAGTCGCTTATCAGACGTGCAACATATGATAAACAGATGTCTCTATGCATCAGTTAAATACAAATACAGCATGCACTGCTAATCACCACGAGACCATGATCTGAGTAGCACCGAGGATGGGGCAGCGAGCAATTCCTTAGCCACGTTTTTGCTAAGATGAAGGAGATCTCTAGGTTGGAAATGGGATTTCTCGCCTCCCAGTACACACTCAAGAGTCACCCAACAGCACCAGTTTGAGTAACAAATTCAGGACACCAACCCATTGGTCATTGGGAAGTGAACCTGGGAAATGTCCACATGCATGGTTGGACCACCCAAAACAAGACAGTGCCTGGGATTGATGAGTAGAGACACTGAAGGGGTTTACATGAGAGGTGCACACCGAACAGGACCCTGGAGCCCAGTAGTTGTGGCACCAGAGCAGGATGGGAGGTGGCTTTGCCCCAGATGTGATGTTCTTTGTCATTCGATGCATTTCTCATTGAAGAGTTCTCTGGCAAAACACAGTGCACAGAAACTTCATTCCAGTTTTTGATTTTTAATTTTATTATAAATAATTTATTTTTAATATTGGCTGTTCTCACCCAATATCTCACCTCCTCTTCACTCAGCAGAAGTCACTACCCATTCTTACCCTGAATCTTCTTCTAATGCAATTCATCCTTTTTCCTACACCTTTTACAGGCCATCTTCTTTACCAGGGTGCTTGGAGTGAAGGACCAAGAGACACTGTCCTTGCTTTTGGGTCTGCTGCCCATGTCCTCAGTCCCATCCAAGCTCCTGTGACTCCAGCTGGAGCACACCCAGCACAAACCAGTATCTCCAGGGAAGTTAGCTGTCAAATCCTAGCAGATCTGCCATGCAAAACACCATTTTTCAACTCCTTATCGCGTTGTTCTGCTGGGGCAGCTCTCGGCAGGGACAGGAAAAGGGCAAACAGCCTCTAGGAAAGCCAGCGCCTGCCAAATTCCCAATCGCTTCCACAGCGTGGCGGTGCCAGGATTTCACACAGAAAAGCCAGCCATGGTTTGAAGAGGTGAGTTTGAAGACCCATTTCCTGAGTTATAAGGATTGAAATACCCCAAAGAATAATAGGAATCATAAATCAGGCCGGGGTAAGAGGCACGTGTATGGAAGGATGTCACCCAAGGAGGTAAAATTTCAACCAATTTCTGAATAACCTGAAAAAAGGTCTTAAAGCAGGAGTAGTTATCAACTTAACAGCAGCACGGCTGCCTCATCCACCTAGATTACACTCAACCCAACTGGTTTTAGTTTCAAATCTCCATGGATTTTTCCACAGAAATCTCCAATTTTTGTCCGCAGACCTCTCTCAGATTCATCCCAAGCTGTGCTCCAGGATCTGTATAGCAAGGGTTTACACGTGGGAGCCAACTCGCAGATCTGAATTTGGCCTATTTCTTTGGAGGATATGCCGGGAGCAGCCTGTGATGTTGTTTGGTCTCTGGAGGCAGCCCAAATGAGAGCAGAACAAAGCTTTGATGCAAATGAAAACCTACCAGTGAGTACAGCTAAATAAAGAAAAAAATGATTATTTGTTATGGAAACCAGTGGAGGAAATCTTGAATTAGTCAGTGCATCTTGACCTCTCTCTGCCCTCCTGAAAAATATGCATCTTCTTAAAGCATTCAAGACTTTCGACTGCCAAATAGGAGAAACTGTGTGACATTTCCAGCCACCTGGTGCAAACCTCAAACATTATTTAGCAGGAAAAAAATCAATCCTATTGTACAATATGTATTAAAAAAAAATACTGAAAAAGCATGACTTCTGCAAAGCTAGATAATTTTCAGTGGCTAAGTCCAATCACCGCACAGACAGGAAAAGCTTGAGCTGATATTGTGAATGAACCGTGCGGTAATTGTTTCCGTACATCCTCGTTAAGATGAAAAGCTACACAAATAAACAACAACAAAAGCTGCTACACGCCAATCAGAGGGTTATTTCAGAAGAAAAGGAAAAAACTCAAAGGGAAAAATCTGGCTCCGAATATTTCTTCCCATGCTTCCTACCAGAAGGAGTAACCGATTGAACCGGGGCTACCCGAGGTGGCATTGCGTGTTTTGCCTTGCTCTCTGGATCACATTTCGGCAGTGACCGTCTGGCACAAGTCTCAGCTCTCTATGAGTAAGCGGAAGGTGAGGAAGGACATGGAGAGAACCAGAAGTTACGGGGAAACACGACAACACAGGAGAAACTGCCCTTGAGGGACTAAACGGAGACATAACATAGAGAGACGTTCTCTGGAGAGGTGGATAATGACGTTGCCACCCACCAAGTTTCAGAGGCACGATGATGGGGCTCATCAGAAAGCTCTTTTTGAACTTTTGCGAGGGACAGAACAAGAGCAACTTCCATCCAAATGCAGGGTGAGCACCAAGACCCCTTACCACAGCATCACAAGAGCCTCAGGGCACACTCCCAAACACAACCTTGTGCCTGGGATGGGGACCACTCTAATTCGGAGCTGGAGATGATCCCCAGCTGACATTGGCGGTACCCAGCCTGCTCTGCTGGCTGAGGGCTCCACAAAAGAGCTGTGTATTCCCCATAATTGTCCTCCTTATCAGTGTTGGTGAGTGCGCAGTAGTCTAAATCACACAGTCATGACACTACACATGGCTGAGCAGGAAGAGCCCACTTGGCCTGGGTTAGATTAGTCTAATCCCACCTCCCTTGTTCTGTCATAATACCCCTCCATCCCTTCACTCCCTATAAAAATATCCAGCTGTTGATTAAAATTAGTGAACTGTTGGCTTTAGGAATAGAGTTGGCAGCTTATTCTATGTATTTCCTAGATATCTCTGGATGAATTCCCCATTTACTCGGCGGCCCGATCCTGTGAACTGCTGAGCGCTCACGGCCAGGCGGTATCAACCCTTCGCTCTCTGACAGCACTTTTAAATCAGGGACAAACAGCTTCCTCCTGTTCAACCCCATCAACCTGCTCTCAGCATCCACATCTTCCCTTCGTGAGCATCAAGCTGCCTTTGGAAAGAGAAAAACAAACACCCATCAGCTGCTTGCTCTCAAAAGTCCCACTCCTTTGAAAATTTGACTAAAATTAGCTTCTGGCTCATTGCTCCCCCTCTTCCAGCCTGTGACAGCCTGTGGGATGCTGGAGCAAGCCACTGTGCTTGGCACGCTGCAGCCGTTCAGCTCCTCGGGAGCTGCAAAGCTCTCCCATGCTGTGTGTCTTGATAAGCAATCCCACGCAGGCTGCAGAAGACCAGGATTTCGAGCAAGCAGCTGCGAAATGCTAAATATTTCCACGTCTCTGCCCAGATTTATATTGCAGAGCCTCTGCTGCAGCAGCAATATCATGTGAAAATAAAAGGGGGGGTGGGAGGGATAGACCGTGCAGAAAGAAAACAGATAAAGTCATGGATGAAGTTGGAGGAATGTTTTAGAGATGCACATTTGTATTTTTATTGGGTTTCTTTCTGCAGATTCTTTCTGGAGAAATGCTGGGAATCCTTGGCTGGTGTACGCTGCTGCGTGGCTGTAGCGCTGCTGGATCTATTTTCCACCAGCAAAGCATCTACCTCCTCCTCTGTACACCCAAGTCCTGGGACAGTCAATGGGAGCATCCAACTGTTAATAGCAGGGCTGTGGACCTTGGGACACCACCAGCAGCTGGAGAGTTGAACCCAAAAGTAGCCACAATCTTGCATTTACCAGCCATTTTTTTAAAAAGGTATATATAATCAATCTCTGTTACTCCATCCAGTCCTCAATGTGATTGCTTGGTCTGACAAAGGCAAAGCAAACAGAGCCAGAAACGTGTCTCAATTAAAAATCACTGCACTGGTCACCACCATCAGGACCATCTACTCTTCACACCTCACCTAACAAGAACAAAGACTCATTTTTTCAGGAAAGTGTTGTTGGATATTAATATAACTTTCACATTTACACCTCTTTCCATTAAAAAGGACCTTCCAGCTCCCATTTGTCAGCAGCACTGTTTGAAGTACAGTTTTGCTCACCAGGCATAGCTGGATCCTCACCTACGGAGCTGGAGCTCCACAAGGGTGCAAGGAGCACCAAAAAGCATTTCACAGATCAGACTGATGCTCAGTTTCCCTGCCATGAAATCTTTATGAAAATTTAAGGAAGGAAGCACAAATTCTGTCATGGTCTTTATGGAAATAAAATTTGTCTTCAATAGAAGTTTTTGATTATTTCTTTGGATAACTTGAACTGTAACATGTTAAAAGCAGGGCACGAGATGATTTTTATACATGCATCAATTTACTGGAGCACCATGGAGAAAGTCAAGGCAGGAATAAATTGTAAAATATTTCCTTGGAGATGTTCTTCCCCAGTTTTCCACTTCCTTCATTCATTTTTAGGCACCTGAATGGATATGAAGGATGGGACACAGATGGAGCTGGCTTCAACCCACCTGGAGGTACCCGTGTGTCTTGGTGAACTTCTTAGGGTCTCTAAACCTCTACTTCCCCAAGAGTAGCTCTGACCTCAAGGGGTTATTGCCAGAACAAATTCATGGCAGAATGGCAATTGCTTAGTCTGGTGGAGAGGAAAAAAGAGATTTTTGTCAGGATGCTGCCAGCTGCATCCCCGCTCCACATGAGTGCATCAAGCCTTATGAGGAGCGGCTGAGGGAACTGGGCTTGTTTAGCCTGGAGAAGAGAAGGCTGAGGGGAGACCTCATCACCACCTACAACTGCCTCAAGGGAGCTTGTAGAGAGGTGAGTGCTGGTCTCTTCTCCCAGGTGATGGGGGATAGAACAAGGGGAAACGGCACCAAGCTGTGCCAAGGGAGGTTCAGGTTAGAGAGAAGGAGGAAGTTCTTTACTGAGAGGGTCGTCAGAAGCTGGCACAGGCTGCCCAGGGAGGTGGTGGAGTCACCATCCCTGGATGTGTTTAAAGAGCGGGTAGACGAGGTACTTAAGGATATGGTTTAGGGGGTAGACAGGAACGGTTGGACGGGATGATCTCAGAGGGCTTTTCCAACTGAGCGATTCTGTGATTCTGTGATTCTGTGATCAGCTCCCTCCTTGCAGAAGGGAGCACACAACGTCAAAGCATTTTGGTTTTTGTCAGGATTCCAGTATCCTGCTCATTGGCCAGTTATTATTTTAGTCCTCAAGCAATCTGGTTTTGGTATGTCATTAACTTATCAGCTAAGCCTCTATTTATCTGCATTCACCAAGATCTGAAGTTGTGATGTTTATTCCCACCACTCTGTGGGTGGAGGGAGATCCGCTGTGAAGATTTTCCAGTAATTTCCTTTTTTGTTCCTTTTTAACCAGAAGCATTTGATGCAGCTGCACAATTGTCATCTGGTCTCTGGGCAGGAGAGGAGGGACAGTCGATAGCCCGAATTTGAGTGTGACTCACATTCAAGCATTAAAATAATCTGATGGGCACTGAAATAGCCATAATTTCCAAAGGAGACCTTAAGAAACAATGTCCTAATCTGGCGCTCTCATACTTTAGCCTTAAGCATGAGGTAAGCATTGAAAGTGGAACATGCTTTTACCTCACACCCATTCAAACCTGTTGAGATTCCTGGAAAGTGGACATAATCTCAAATAATTGTGGTGATGCCATGCAGTATTTAAAGAAAAAGTCTCCTAAAAGCAGAAGAGCACAACAAAAGTGTGGTTTCCAAGAGTCGGAGAGGGCCTCTCAAAAGATGGAGGTAGTAATTTCTTAAGGAAAGAGTGTAAAAGTAAAATAGTTGTGCTGATCAATATGGACACCAGTAACAAAGGTGGGAAGGGAATGAGAAGTGATATTTTGGGGTAGTGCCGATTGCCAGGGATGAAAAAGAACTCCATAGCCCATGGCAAAGGTGCTTTTCCTTTCTATTTCCCACCCAACCCAGCATGCACAGTCCTCTCAACCTTCCTAGATTTGGTGAAAAAAGAAAAAAGCCCAAAACTTAAGGCTCATGTTAACATAGATACTCATCTCTCTGTGCACGAAGGAGCTGCAAGATTTCACTTCATGGACGCAAGGGTGTGCAATGCCCATGGCTTCTCATCGCTTCCCGAGCTTCTTTGTTCCTCCGCTTTGGATGTAAAATCCTGAATGCAGTGACCATGTTACCATAAACCACCATGTCTGACACAAGACTTTTCTTTGGTGGAGGACATAGGCTATTTTGAGACTTTTTTTGGCTGCGATAATGTGGATATTCAGCCTGGATTCAATAGCCATGTGTAAGAGCAAGTCGAGAGTCCATTTAGACAGAGGGGAACAATCTAAACAGCTTGTATTTTATTACCCTGATATGTTTAACTTTTTTCCACCCTTTTTTAAGGCTGGAACTGCAAGATTTGCCCTTTGCAGCTGCATGAACTGTATGTTAAGAGTAACGGAGCAGTCTCAAATCCCTTTGTATTCTGGGGACATTTTTCCAAGGCATTTTGTCTTCGTAACAATACCCAGAGCTCCCTAAATTTTGGGAAGGTCATTTGTTTCCTAGCAGATAGATTCCCTTATCCAGAGCTTACTAGAGCCCAAACAACAATTTATAAACTTTAAGCTCCTTTCTCCTTCAAGATGAAGTGCTTTAGTGTTGAAGCCAAACTAAATCTTTAAATGGTATAAGAGGCATTTGGATTTTTTTTTCCTACCCAGCTGACAGTAGGTTTACAGTTTATAATCTGGCCTTTGTAAAGGCATTTGTCAGCCTGTATATTTCATTTTAAAACGCGACCACCCATGAGGACGGACAGACAGGAAGCGTTTGTTCACTTGCACCAACAGCCCATTTGAAGGTTGGCTGCAAAATAAGAGAATTTAGTCACAAAGGCAAACTTTATTTTTTTCTTTTTTTATTTTTGGCATTATCTTGCTAGCATCTCATTCTAAAAAGCAGCCGTTGTTTACGGGAAGCCAGTCCTCCGCTCTAAATTTGGAAATTCGACGTATTCTCCTAATCCTCGTGTCCTAGCAGGGATGCTGGCTGTGCATCTTTGGCCTCCCAAAAAAGAGATCTGCTTTTATCTCCTCTCACGGGGTCCCCAGTTTAACCGCCCCACCAAAGGAAGAAGAGTCTTAGCACTCAAGGGGCAGAGGGGAAACGTTCACCATAAGCTAACAATTTAACAAGACCAACCCCATTAGAAAGCCCTGCATCACCTTGCCCATCGTATTTTTTTCGGATGGGTTTCCATCTGTTAGCAGAGCCAAATGTTGGGTGCTTTTGCAATTCAATAGAAACCTGTCTAGCCCAAAAGAGACAGCCAAGAAATAGGACTTGCATGTTAAAAATGAGTGGCCTCCACCTCTGAAGTCGATGCATGCGTGCGTGTGTCTCCATGCCTGGGGCTGAGAGGAGAGAAAGCAAGGCCAGATGACAGGGGCTCTTCCAGACAGAAAGAGATAGAATATTGCATTCTTTCTCCCAGTATCACAAGTAACACTCACTTTTTATCTCAATTGCTCAAAGGTTTAAAGGGAGGAAATAGCACAGTTCCAGCAAGTGATAAAGCTTTCAGCTTTTTTTTTCTTCCTTTCAGTTGCAAAATATAACAATAAATAATGATTACCTAAAACACTCATGGCCTGGGATTTAGCATTGTGCCCTGATCACTTGGGCAGAACCCTTTAGTGCATCAGAAAGAGACTTTTTGAGTATTCACAGCCTTGCAGACCCAAAAATATTTCCAATTCTCTTTTCTCTGTACTCTGCCCTTCCTATCAGGTCCCATCATTTCTTTGTCACCTCAGAAAGTCTTTGCAACCCCTTTTTGCTGCTGCTAACTTTGATGTTCTAGAAATCTGCTTACAGGGGAAACCATGATGAAAATGAGCAAAAGGGATGGGTTTCAGCAAATTCCCTAATTTTTCCAGCTAAGACATAATAAATTGGTCGCTCATCTCCATGGGGCACAAGCTGGTCCTGGTAGGGTGAGCTGCATGGGAACTCATAGGAGAACAACGTTATGCAAAAGCAAAGCTATGTAGGTCAAAACCCAATGAACCACCTATGTGCTACAAACACAGCACAAGAAAACACCTAGGGATTAATAAAGGAGTCACAAAATGTGAGATTAATGCACTGGAATATGCCCAGTTATATTAAATGCTTGAGGTATAAGGGTCTTGAGAAGGAATCTCAAGCAAGGACTAAGAAAATTCTTTAAAAAATTAAGGTTTTTTTGACTTTTGGTAAGCAGAGGACAAGGCTTCCTCTCCTAGATACAAGAATTTCTTACACATGGAGCAACATCAACCAAGTATTATGGATTCCACAAGAAAACCACAGGAGTTGCAGATACCACTACTACGTCTTAGAGCAAAGAGGACTTTGAGGAAACATGAAGG
>NW_010158992.1:11299-17512 GCF_000695765.1 Mesitornis unicolor
TAGGGAAATACTTGAAGACAAGACTGGGAAAAGTAATGGGACAACATTAAAAAGGCACGAGGAGAATGTACACACCACAGAAGGGGAAAAAACACCTCAGCCAGGATATTTTAAGTCTTCTTTGCATGCTGCAACAGCGAATGCCACCGCTGTTTTGCCCCAGGACTGCAGCTTTGTGGCATTGTGCTGTTAAACCCCTCCCCACGCATGCCAAGGGTAAACCTGCTCTGTGTCCGTCTGTCCGCCTGCTGAAAGCCTGGCTTTATTCTGCACGGATCTGGCAGTCCACCTCATTTTTTGATGCATCCAGACCTCGGTTTCTTGGCTGGCAGCAGCAGTATTCAGCGGGCAGGACTGCGATGGATGCCGGCAGTGCTAATGCTGTTTCTGGCCATACCTGATCCCCATCATCCCTCCAAACTTGGGCTGTGAGCATCTACGGTCACTAGGTTGAGTCTCTGGCTGTTGCATAAGTCTTTCCAGGCGAGCAAGCACGCTTTCCAAAACAGGCATCAGATTTCTCGTGGTGGCTAACACCTTAAGCTATATATATATATAATTTCTATGCTTCTAGCAGTAGGGCTGTGTAATATAACATCAGCAGAAGGGAGATTGTCACAATCCTCTCTCATTTGGACACGTTGTGCTGATTCACATTGTGCAGTGAGGGCAAAAATCATCCCTTTGAATTTTCAAAGTAGGTGTCAAGCTCTACCTGGGCTTTTGCAAGGGAGGTAGGATTCAACCTTGCTACTGGAGATGCTCTCCTGCCCTGCGGTGCCCAAACACTGAAGTGAAGGAAACATTTATCCCAGGCATTACACATGCATCTGTAATCCAAATAAACTCTTTCTGAAGCACTGAGCCTAGTTCCAGATCCAGGAAAAGACTAAATTTGAGAAATATATGTAGGATATCTTGGACACCAGTCATACCCACACCTATAAATACATCCCCACAGAAACCAGAGAGGGTATAATCTACGTATGAATTTCCCTTCACAACTTTCCAGGCTCTTTGGAGGTGGACAAGACAGGAGAAAGAGTTTCTGTTAGATCAAACCAGAGGTCATTGAGTGACCACGACTGATGAGGTCCCATAGATAACTCATCCCTAAGCCAGGAGGATGGGCTCGGTGGTGAGTTAGGGGCAGAAAATGCCTCATTTGTCCTTCCTGCAGAGCAACTTTGCTCTCTGCTTGCATCTCCACCTAAATTTCCAGCTCGACAGAGAGAGGTTTTGTAAATAAAGAGAAGAGCATCACAGGACCAGCATGACACTGGCAAGTGTTTAAATTGCCCATTCCCTGTCTGTGTCCCTCCTGTTCCTCACATCCTTATGTCTTGTCTCTTCTAACTAAGACAGGGACTGGCTTCAATTCTCCATTATGCGGTTCCTGCACCCTGATACAATGGCACAAACCAATAATAAATGCTCTGACACCGAGATTGCTTCCTGAGCGGCCACACATGGTGGGTTTGGACTCTGCTAAAGCACAAGGGGAGCCACACAGCTGAAACGTGATGGGGGAAACTACAGAGTGCCTCAAATACAAGCATTGAGCTTGAAAGTGGGGATGGGGATGTCAATAACCCACAGAAACTCTGGAGACATCTCAATATTTAACTATTTCTTCCTTTTCTGAAGACTCATACAAAGACAACAAGTTGTCCTTTCCGTATCCTTCATTAAATTGGAATATAAAGCAGTATTTTGCATTCTCATGGAAGTCTGACACCACCACAAGGAAGGGGTTGTTCATTTTTCAGTGCCTGGAGCTGATACAAACAGTTACGTTAGAGGCCATGCTATTAATTGGGAGCATGTACAAGGCTCACTAGTGAGGATTTGAGGCTATGACCTGCTAAGCCTGGAAAACCTGAGGAATAGCTCTGCCTGCAAGAGATGCCCTCACTGCCCCTCGCAGCCCCTCATTTAACAGATCCAGATGTGCTGGCTGGGTTAGGCTGAATTAGGACGTATTTTAAGGCAAGTCTGGAGACGTGAATTCAAATCTAGTAGTTCAATCAGCTCCCGTTTTCACTATGTTTTGCAGGAATCTGCATTTCCCTCAGCCTTGCTGGAGCTGAGCTGTCTGGACATTGCTGTGACTATGAGGACAGCGTTGATGTTTTCTAGGAAACCTGGAACAGCCCCACTGACCCACATCTTTGGTGTAGATGATAAAAACGATTTTACAACATCTAAACCGCTCCACAGTGTTTTAGTAAACAGTAAATTTATTTTGGGATTTTGTCCCGGTCAGAAGACTGCTTCATTTTCCTCAATAAAGACTATTACGTTATTAGTTTTAGCCTTACGAATCCTATTCCCAACACTCAACATTTATTTATTATTTGTAAGGGGCATAGATCATCCTGCCTTATAACTGTAAATATTCTACTTACACAGAGCACAGCTCATCCTCTTTGTTTGAAATCTAAGCTGCGGTGTTTTACATCAAGTTGTTTCCTTTCCAAGTTGAAAGGTCCAAAAGATAAACCCATGAGCATCCTAACCTTAGCCTGAGCCCAGCCTGCACCCCAGCCCACCCGAGGGATCCCCTTCCAGCTCAGCCAGTTGCAGTGTCAGCATCCAGAGACAAATAATAATCAGGGAATTAAAAAAAAAATCACCTGGAAAGCAGGTGGTTACTGAGCCAGGGAAGGAGGGATTCCTGGAATATGACCTTGGGAAGGAATTATTTCATTGACTTTTGTGAAGGGTCAGAAGGCTATGAAGCATTTTATTATAGGGCTGTAATGTAGAGATTAATATAGCATGGGTAAAACATCAGGAGTGCCTCACCCATGGGCATATAAAATGGTTAATTCAAATAATTTGGAAGAGCAGCCTGCTGAAACAAAGGCGATGGAGCAGCTTGAAATGGTACCTGCACCATTTCTGAGGGATCAAATAAGCCAAAAGACTCATGGGGCAGTTTCCATGCAGGCAGGGCTTTGCAGCATCAGAATCACCTGCTTCTTCCAGCTGCGAAAGACACCACCACACATGGACCCCGTGCCAGCATTTCAGCTTTTGAAGATTAATTTGTTTTTATTTGCTTCATTTCCAGTAGAATGAAATGCGGGATTCTGCTGGCAGGTCCAGAGGGGGCTGATTTATTTTCCATCAGTTCAAAATGAGCCCAGCGATGAGACATCTTTTCAAAAGGAGAAGTTTGCAAGCGGCAACTTTCGGAAGAAAGTCAGAACGAAGCACTTTGTGGTTTGTTTGGTTTCTTAATGGTTTCAGTCCCCTCACTGCAGTCCTTCCTCAACGCAAATTCACAATTAATATTAACCCAGCTGAGCTATTAATTTGTGTAAAATAGGAGACCAGAACGTGGTGGTGATAAAATGATATTTTTACACGCCTGGGGTCTAACTGGTTTTGCAGTTGGGCAATATGGGAACGGGAATATCTTCCCTCCAGCATTCCCTGCAGCAATGGCCACAAGAAAGGACCTTGTTGTCTCAGTTCTCCCAGTTGTCCCAATCCCAAACCCCACTGGAGCTGCTTTGAGCCCTCATCTCCTCACCCGCTCCGCGAATGGCTTTGCCACCTCTGAGCCGTAACAGCCCATCTGGCACCTTCCACCATCCCAGCCAGCAAAGGGGTTAACGTCACCTCCCCGACAAAGCAGGAAAGGCTTTGTCACGAGCGGATCCATGGCAAAACTGAGTCACCGGCGCTCGGAGGTCACACCGGCGCGGCAGCCTGGATCATGTCCAATGCCTGAGGAAGAGCAACCAGGGCTGCGACACGCCATGCACGGTACCACCAAAACCCCATGGGCAGGAGGTGGCCCCAGCCACCACCAGCCATGTGTTTTCTTTGGAGCCCCAAAAACAGGTCTTTTTTTGGTGTTTTTTTCGACTTTTGCTTTCCTTTTCATGCGAGGGGGAACGGCTGCTTTTGGATGGAAAGAAGAAGGGACACGAGAGATGCTTCGCCAGTGATATCACCAGCACTGAGTAAATTCTCTGACCAAAAGTTAAGACCAGCAGAACAATTTGTGCTGCATCCTTTAAATGCCAGATCTCCATTTGCTAACAGCATTACAGGAACAATCAGGGCACTTAATAGCCAGCTGCTAAGTCATCAGGTATAAATATTTACAGAGACCTATTGCAACATGGACATTCCTCCAGATGCAAGAGGATCCCAGCCATTTCGTGGTGTTTTCACCTTATACAAAAGAATCCTGTTTTAGACACGCTCTGTCTCATCAGCCATAAAACTACAGAAATAACATTTTATGGAAAACACGCACACATGCACCCACTCCTTAGGAGCCATTCCCTCTCTTCTCCTCTTACCATCATTGTCAAATATATTTGTGTACTCAAAGAGGATATTACAAAGCAAACGCAGAGCTCACCATTCGATACATAGCGAGGCAGCGTCCTGTGGAGGGGAGGTAATTGCTGAGAGCAATACAAAGGGATTAAATGAGGAGTAATGGGGTGGGATTTAAGCGAAAGAAAATCCCACTCTTATGGCAAAGCCTATCCAACGTTGTCCCAGCCCCCAAGAGAAGGAATTGAAACCTTATTACTGAAGATACCTAATACACTACAAACCACAGCTGTACATTGCACACACACAAGGAATATTCTTAAAGACCTGGAATCTGCTGCTGTAATTCTCAGGATCGTAGCCACAATCTTTTATTGGATGAATATTTGTACAATCAATGATAAAGTCATTCCAAGTAGGAGGTTTTTCTTGGTGGGGAAACATCATCTTGGGAACATGGTGATGCTTCAACCTGGTGAGATTGGCCATGGCCAACTAAGGCTCTGCAGCTTTCCTGATTATGTTATTTTTCTCCCCAGACACCTATTTTCACCCAATTTGTAGGATTTTGGTTATCTCCAGGGCTCCTGTGTGTTTATCAGCCAAAACAGGCTGCCAGATTCAGAGGTAAAAGGTATAGACCCCATTTCCCTGAGGAGCCAGGGTGAAGATGAAACAACTCAAGGGGCAGCAAGACAGCATCTCCCATCACCACCAGTAGCAATTGGTGAGCCAGCTTGCTAGGACCTAACACAAAGCAAATCCCAGTTTAAAACCAGTTAGTTTTGTACTTTCTTAGGGCCACCCTGCTCTCCTTCTCCACACACCGACCGCATTCCTCCAGCATCAGCTGTTGATGCTCAGGTTTGTATTGGCAAACTCAGCTGGCAATTTCTGCTGAAATGCCGATGATTTCTCCTCGTACACGTTCAGAAACTGCCCCCTCATCTCTGGTGTGAAACGATTACGATGCAGCTCAGGCTGGAGCCAAGATACAAAGAAATATGGCAAGTTTTCAATGAAAATTGTATAGGTGAGTTTACAAAAAAGTACTAAAAGGTGCCGATTTTGTGCTGGAAAGGGAACAGAAGTTAACTTGCAATATGCCTGGCTGCCTCCTTTTACTGATTCCAGACGCCAGGCCAGGCAGGATCTGGCTATTTTCACTATCGTGTTATCACTCCGCAATATGTCAGCAAATTCTTGTACAAACATGATTTTTTTAAAAGCCACGTTTTATCACTTCTTTTACATAATCATGAATGATAGCAAATCTAATCTGAATTGCTCTTGAAGGAGGCACAAGAACAATGAAGTGCCGTTCACATCGCAGGGCAGCACATCCCGTCCTTTTATTTTTAAAGCCGTGCATCGCTTTATAACCAATTCCCCTGGATGTTGAAACAAGTAATAGCTTTGAAAGCAAAACATGCATCTCTTCAGGCATCCGAAATTTGCAATAAATTGTCTCCATGCTATGCAAGAAAGTCAACAAGCAGCATTATAATTTCTCTATCCTGGAGATCCCACACTATAAATTCATGAGTTTATCCATCCATCCTTTTCATCTGATTAGCATTTAGTTGTTCCTTTCCTCTTTTTTTCTTTTTTTAAGAATTCCCTTCATTTATATGTTATCTTCCTGCTTTATTGAAAAAAAGTAGCATCTTCACTCTGAGGCGTTCCCTCCCATTTGCTTTGCTTTCTTAGGTCAAACAGGATAGAAACGTAAAAACCACTGGTTTGCTTTATTTCAGTGGGAGCTGGCATTTGACAGATGGCAAAAGGCAAACCTGTTGCATGCATCATCCCAGAAGTTTACATTTTTTGTTGAAAACTAATTATTAAAGAAAATCAAAGCTCTTCTAGGCTGTATTCAACATGCACGGCGCAACCCTCTGCTCTGCTGAA
>NW_010158992.1:17543-36285 GCF_000695765.1 Mesitornis unicolor
CCATAACTCCAATAGATCTGAACCTTGCATTTCATTGCACAATTACTATTTTTGAGTTCAGTCTTTGACAGCCAGGAAAAGTGACCTTTTCTCCCTCAAATGCCATCCACCTGTAACGACAGCTTCCCTAATTAAGAGAGATGACACCTTTCCAGGACTGAAGCCTAACCAAGCCCTTGGCAATCTGCTTTCTGCAGAAAGTTGACACAGACCTGAATAAACCTCATGCAAACGCCTGGTGACCGCAGTTTCCTTCGCCAGGGACATGTATTTTCTGGCAATGTTGTAAGGGTAAATGGGAGGAAAAGGAGCATTTTGGCAAACAAGACCCTCTCCAAGCTGTCAAGCAAAATTAACACCTCTCTTAATTGTTTTTCAGGATGCTCCCCACTCCTCCAAGCGGAGCAAGGCTCCTCGGAGGGGGAATGGGTTTGTTACTGTCACACTTGAGGGGCAGCCAGGACATTCAAGCGGCTGATTTAACTTAATCTTTCAAAAATGTGCCCAAATTGCACGAGCAAGGAAAACCCCATCTGTCCCTGCCCTCTCACTAAATGGAGCCGCTCGCCAGGGAGATTCTTCAGAGCAACGCCTGCATACCAGAGGTAATAACCTCCAATACCTTAAGTCAAAAAGCCAAGTAAAACTCACTAGGTAATGCATTTGGGATTAAGTCTAAATAGGCTCCCGTCACTAATAATGCATCTGCATGGGCTGGGGAGATTTGGTAGGACTAACGCTGGCGTTGAGGGATGGAGGTCTCACTCATGAAACAAATTGGGGAGGGGAGGCAGCATCAGGGGGTGTGAGAGAAGCACCCCAATACCATCAGATCCGGGGCAGCACATCCACTGCCCTCTTCTCGACTCCCACCCTGGCTTCGCAGGAGGGCAGAAATGGGGGGGAAATAAAAGAAAGAAGCTGGATTCGGTCCATTTTTAACTCGCTCGATGTGTCTGGGATGTAGACAGATGCTGTTTAGACAGGCTGGTTCGGTGGGTGGCCGGGCGAGGAGACCGTGGCTGTACAGTTTATAGAAGGCTCCCGGCATAAATGAACTGTTGAAGACCATTGGAAGCCTCAGTGAAATCACAACATGCAGAAACATGGGGGAGGGAGGGAGGAAAAAAAAAAAAAGGAAAAAAAGGCTCTTTTTGAAAAAAGCAGGGAGAGAAAGGGATGTTTTGATGGCGTTTGCGAAAATTACAATGAGGTGGGTTTCACTAAAGCCTGCATTCATTAGCCCCTTGAATCCCCCCCCTCCCCAAATAAAGTAAACACTCCCATGCGGCGCTATAAAAAAAAAAAAGAAAGAAAAAAAATTTAGCAGATTTAAATAGTTTCCCTGCATCAAGGATAAGAAACAGACGTGGCTTTTCCCTGCTCCTGTCTAGTCTTGCTAGGTAGAAAGCTAATATTTGAGTTCATGCTTCACTGGGGAACATTTGTATATTAAAAAAAAAAAAGGCCATCCGCGCCGGTTTGCCCATTCGCCAGCCTGTGCGGGACAAAAAAAAGGAGCCTATTTTGAATTTCCTGGGTTTATTTAAAGATAAGCCTAAGATGACCTTTCACTCCCACACACACACAGCATTTGCCTAAAAATTGAACCAGACGATCCTGGAGTCCTGTATTCCCCAAACTCCATAGTTTAATATGACAAATTGTGACAGAATCTTTAAATTTTGAGGCTGAAGGGGTCTGGGATCACAAGGAAAGTCACCAAGGATGAATTTCAGCCTGTGGTCCCCATTTATGTAAAAGAAATCCACGTACGCTGCTTGTTAAACCACACAGACCACAAATCAAGGCATCATTTTGCTGGTACAGGTCCCTTCTCCATTTCAAGACGAGGACCAAGGGCTGGAAAAGCCACATGGGACGTCCCAGCTCCTCTCCCTTTTCCCTCCCCAGCTCTTAAAGAGAAGAGACATCCCAAACCTTATAATTCAGGAAAGAGCAGATAGTTTTGAATGGATCATGGGAATATTTTTTACCCTTTCCCGTGGGTTGGAGCTGGACATCAAACTGCTCAAAATCCCTTGGGAAAGGAGCCTTTTGGTTTGATTCCTGATCAGAGTGGTGAAAGGCAGCGAGCACGGAGCCTTCAAGGACCATCTCCTCTCCTTGAGCAGCATCTAAATGCTCAACTGAGCCAAACCAACCCCTCCACCCTGGTGTAAGAGTCATAAAAGAGCTTTCCCTGTCCCCTACACCCACCCCTTGCAGATGCCAGCAGCACAGACCCCCCTAATAAATTCCTTCAGGAAGCCTTTTGATGGCCGGGAGGTGTTTTCTTCAACCTCCTGCATCCTCTGTTCACCCATGACCTCCTGGTCCTGCCAAATTTCCCCTGGCTCAATGTAAGCATCTGGGTGGGCTATGCCAGGGGTAATACCCAATGCAGGCCAGAGGAAGGGATGCACGGACCATGGAGGAGGGAAGGGCAAGGGGAAGGAAACACATGGACATGAAGCCAAGGGCCCAGCAGCAGCTTTGGTACCCAGACGTGGTCTGGGTGGGCTGGGAGCAAAGGGCCTCTGGAGCTCTTTGTTTATGACTCTGCGGTGGGACAGAAACCCGAAGGATTAAACAAATTTGATGTATAACATGTTAAAGAAAATACATAAATCACCTCTTTTTTTAGGGGATTTCTCTGGTTTTGGGGCTTTTCCATTCAATGTTCGGAGGCGGACGGTCCCAGCACAGAGAGGAGAATTTGGAGGAGGCACAGATCCATAGGTCTAAATCATGAGCGAGTGCTGGCAGAAACCCAGATGCTCACCTCACCAAAATGGGCTGAAATGGCACTTCCTAGCACGCATAACCTCTTGATGGTGGCTTCTAGACAAAAAAACAGCAAAAAGATTTAAAATAATCAGTCAGAAAATCTCTACGTGATCAGAATCTGCAGCTAAACCATTGCCCAACCCAGGAGTGAAATGTTTCCAGGCCAGAAAAGAGAAGCTAAAATTGATCTAAAAAATAATTTACTGTTCTGAACCAAGTCATGACAAATTTATCTGCAGAGTTCGGAGGATTTCTCTCCCCTTATTACCATTTCAAGTGTTACGATGAAAAATATTGGCATAAAAAATAAACCCCGCTGCTTGCTGTTTAAAGCCATATGCCTCTCCACATCCTGGGCTTTCTGGACCTTCGAAGGAATTCATTCGCTTCCCAAGGTCACAAAATAAAACTGTCCAGCTATTAATAAATGTGCGGCCTCATACTAATTAGTGACTGAGAAAGCAATGGAAACTGTATTTCTCCCAGCTTTGGCCAAACAAAACTAAGATTAGGACTTTTAACAATAAAAACTCCTTTTTATAGTTATAAAAAGAAGAAATCGGAGCATTTTTCATCTGGTAAAGGTCAGCTTACTTTAATGACGTGTGCCACTGAGTATCAGAAACTAGAATATTAAATGATATTAACGCTGAAGAGGTATCTCCATGGCCATACATTATGCACAGAAGCGACAGTTCAAACACGACCTCATTTATTTGTTCTTATGTTTGAAATATCTCCAGCTCCTACCTTGCCCCTCCCCACTTTATCATCCTGGGACCAATCCTGCTCCCGTTTCTAAGGGGAAAATACCCATCCGCTCTGATCTCTATTGCCCCGTTTAAATTGCTCGCAAAGAAAAAACCGAGGCCCATCATCAGCGATTTTTCTTCTGTCTCGCCCCTGCTGCTGGTATGATAAGGGGAGTACTCTCCTTGCGGGCGACTCCACTTTTAATTAGCTCCAGATGCAGCCTAATTAGTCAGTCTGCAGGGTGAGCATTGTTCTGTTGTCACTTGAGCCTTCCCTCACGGCGAAAGCACCAGAGATGAGATTGAACATGAAAACCAGATGCCGTGTGCGCGCCTTGCTCTGGGCCGTCCATCCGAGGGATCCCCCCTAATCTGGGGGGCGAAGGATAATAAATGTTGTGTTTAAAAGCCACGGGCACGGACGGAGCTTCGCATGGTTCAAGTAAGACAGTAGCATGTGCCGAGCGAAGGGGTCAGAGCTTAAAACAACTGATTCCCACTAATTCTGCTTTAGAGGGAGGACTGTGCATCCTCCAGCAGGACCTGTGCCGGGGTTTCGGTACAAATTGCTTTGACATCTCGCACAATTTTGCACAGCAAGCTTTCATACTCTGCCTTTCTTCACCGGATTAAGCCCCTAATGCTTCTGCAATACCACAGAGATACACCTATAATTTTAATGCAAAGGTTTTCCATTCCTTTCTCTAATTTAGAAGGCAGAAGGTTTGCTTGCTGGATGGGCATTTCATGTCTGGATTTAGGGATACGGGGAAATGAGTAACATGCAGATAGGCGATGAGGCTTACCATAATGCCATCTGACACACTCATAAGCTTTACATGATTTGTACAAATCAGGAGGAGGAAACTCTACCAGAAACCTCAGAGCGAAAGGATGCAAGAGGGAGGGAATTTATGTCAATGAGGTTATAAAATCTGCGTTGTCATAGAGCATCAACTGAGGAAAGCTGGAAACGGCCACTCGAATCACTGCCAGGTCAGTGTGCTGGTCTCTACCTGGTCTTATTTTTAATATATCAGGCTAAAATTAAGAAGTCTTGCTGGCCAATAGGTGTTTCAGGACCAATCTTGACTCAGCATAGCCTTCTATCAGTCTCAACGCTCCTAAAATGTGACATTAGTGCCACAAGAAAAAGCAATTTCCCTATATTCTAGGGACACCCGCAGTATATAACCACAGGAAGAAATGACAGCTACAACTCATGAAAATTGGTGGCTTTGTCTTGCCCAGGCTTGCATTTCACTATATGCCCATGGACAGATGAATCGGAGTATTATGTAGGGGATACAGCCCAGGCAACTGACCCCAAAGGAGAAGATGTACATGGATGAGTTATTGAAGAAGATTGCCTGAACGGAGGTTTTTTTGAGCTCAGGAGAACAGCTAGGCGGTGTGCGTTGCCTGTTTATTATGATTTTGGATGAGGAACTGGCCTGGCTCTCAGTAAATGACATGAAACCCCAAATTGCTTCACTAGAAACCTCATCCAAACATCACAACCGTGTTATCACCCCAGCCGGGGAAAAAGCTATTTCCGTAAAAACAATATTTAGTTCAATTGGAAGTCAAAATTCCTCAATGGAAAAGTCCCCCAGCTTGGAGGGGTACAGTTGCAGAACAGGGCCCTTTCATTTCTCAAACGGTTTTGAATAAAAGACCAATAAAATAAATAGGAAACATTCCAGCACTTTCTTCCATACCTGTGGACCACGCTGCTGAGCTGTCTCTGCAGACATCCCATCACCCCTATTGCTCGCATCCCTGTGCCAGTGCCATCCCTATGATCACCACGATGATTTCAGAGGCATCCTCTACCTCCATGGCTCCTCCTGTGCTCTGTCTGCTGATGAGAAGCCAAATCCATGCATTGCAATTGCCGACCCATCTCTGGGTTTTTGCTATCCCCTATGGCAGTCTGTCGCTCCTTGCTGGTCAGCAACAGGATCGCTGCAGGTAATTCAATCCCAAGCAGTGTTTTTTAAGCATAATTACAGCTTTTGCATGTCTTCCCCATGCCTAATTACAGCGGAGCAGTAAGGTAGCCAGGCATATATTTCGGATTTTTAATATCTTTGCAGGGAACTGAATGGAGACCATCGGCTACATTTGAGTACCAAGGGACTTAAGACAAAACATCGTGGGGTCTTCACTGCTCCTTCTTCACACAAAGGCCTTGTGATTCAGCTGAACTCACCCGTATGAAAAGGAAATTACAGAAAAATGACAGAGCTGCTATTTTTTTTTATAATTTTGGCTCTGGCCTTGCCAAGCACCACAGCTTTTCAAACCACAAAGCTATTTAAGCCCCAAAATATCACTGAAATCAATCGAGTGTCAGGCACCAAATCCTCTCTGCGGCTTCAATTCTGCATCATTTCTTCAACAAAATCAGGAAAGTGGGAAGCTACAGGCTCTTTAGGAGGTTCTCGGGGACAAGGACTCCTTTTTAGCAGCTTTGGGGAATCCTTTTGCACCTTTCTCAATTGAAATCACTCCATCATTAGCCATCTCCTTGGGTCTGGAGACAGCCTCCCTGCTTCACAGCCACCCACTCGCAGCACAGCATGAGACATGGAGAGAGGAAGGGTGGCTCTCCCCAGATGGGACCTGCATCTGTATTATACCATGTTTTTCCATTTTAGCACATTTCCAAATTTCTCCTTGTCAGATTCTGCAATGAATTCACCAGAGGAAGCAACAAGAGTGCAAAATCACTTTCACGAAGTCTGGAAAAAATAATCCATTGAACCTCTATAGTACATCAGGTTAAGGAAGAGACATCTGGCTTTTATTATGTTTTATAAGGTTGATAGCAAATAAGGGTATTAGAGTTAATTTTCTTATTTAGAGAGAAACGACTCAATCACAGAAGCTGTGATTGTGACTGCATGTTAAGAGAGCTCCAAAATTCTCTCCAGCCTCCTCTGGGAGTGAAACAGTGCCAATGGTAAAGCAAGGTTTATTTTCCATGGAGGTATTCCCAAAGGAGTGCAAAGATTAGAGTAAAAACACCAAGGATAAGTACTTCCCAGACAGCCTGGCTGTATAGGAAGCCCTACTAAAATCTTATTTAGTGATGTAGGTGCAACTGGAGGCTGAGAATAAGACTTGGTTGTGGTAGTGCCATACTTTATGCATCATCGTGTCTCCATCATCTTCATCACTTGTCTTCAAGCTGTTGTAGGTGAGAAAACCCACCCACCTCTTTTACATGCACATGAAAAAGTCCAGCATCCCAACCTCTCCTTGCAAGCCACAAAAGCTCCAGGTCCTGGTCGTGTTGGGAGATCTATGCTGGGTCCTCTCCAGGTTATCAACATCTCTCTTGAAATTTGGGTCCCAACGTTGCACACATCTTCAAGCCATTACAAAAATCTGTGGTGGCTTCCTACGTGGTTGCTTTCATTCAGGAATGGTCCTTCTGGTGAATTGTAGAGCCTTAAGAGAAGTCAGATTTGCATTACATCAGAGTATCAGAGTTTACTTTTTTTTCTTTCGGGTTAGTGTTACCACTTGCAATGAAAAACAGGTGATGGAGAAGTGTAGGTCTCTCTCCTAAACCCATTGACACAAAAGCTCCTGATAGGTGACTGCAGCGGCCAAGATGTCCTGCAAAGGGGATGCTGAATAGGAGAGTTTAGAGGAAGGTACAGACTTCTGAGAAACATCTGAAATAAGGCAAAGGTAAGGGAAAAAGATGGTTTGAATATTCTGTCTAAGCTGCTATGCTTCTTCAGAGCTTGCCTACACAATTTATAAAACAACTCGGAGGTGATGCATTGATTTATCCGAAGGAGGACAACAGCTCCAAACCTTTCAGCACCACCTCGACATTCAGGGGTTTTCCTCACCCTAGTTAAATATCTGTTTGTTTTCAACCCCCATGCCTTTGGAAACTTGGAGAGTACCTGCTCTGGGGTTTTGCACATCATTTTACGCCCTGCTTTGGGTTTTTTTGGAGGTCTGCTCCCTTTGCATGAGTTGACGGGGCACATTGCTCCATCATCCACAGCTGATCACTGTCACTGTCAACCCAGCATAAAGTCAAAGAGAAAACTCCAAAATCTTTGAGGATATCCATGTGCGAAGCAAAGCACATGCCCAGAGGCCACTCTCTATGGCCTCCAGGCTCTTGACAAAGCCAGGGTTGCCCAGGGATGCTGGAGCAACCTCACTGGGAAATACCCCCTATGGAGGTAGCACCTTGAGAGCCCATCAGCATGGGCTTGCTTTTCTCTGTGTCTTATTTCTGCTCAAAAATATCATGCCTTGTTCTACCTACACAAAGGTTTTAGAGCATTACAAGGGAGGGAGCAATGGGAAGATGTGAGCTGCATGGAAATCTGGATCCCCTGGGGGTCATTACATCCCTAATGGCACCTGATAGCCCCAAGGAAGCTTTCAAGTGCCCTTTCAGCACACCTCCACAAACACATCCAGCCCAGGCCTCTCTGTCATCAGGTCTCTGCCGTTAGTTTAAATGCAATAGGTTTTTTCGGGTTTTTTTTCCCCCCTCTTTTAAGGAAGCAATGAATATTTTTAATCTCATTTTTGAGCAACACACCTGAGATTTCTAGAAAATTGCTTACAGATATAATTTATAGGGATTTTTTCCCCCCCTTTATCGTTTTCTTTGAGTTTGCCTTTTGACCGAAAATAAAATTGCTGCTGCCACCAGCTGGAGCTTTTTGGAAATAGCATTAAAACGTTTTCTTGCATCCCACAGGGCACACTTAGAGCTGCTCGGGCTTTTATTCCTGCTCATTACAACGAGCTGAAAGCAAACTTAAACCCAGCTTGTTTCTTGCAGGCACAGGACAAAATTATATGAGATCTGATGAGTTTTGCTTGAGCTGGATCCTTCAGTGACAGTAGTTTAGACAGAAGTTAAATAAACTCCATTCTCAGCCGTAATTTCACCAGTTAAAACAGGGGAAGAGCAAAGGAAAGAGTCAAAAGTGGCCTGAGGAATTTTCTTCTGTACGTATTTTTTTTTAATGAAACCTGGAGAAATAAGTTAAATAAAATGCAGCGTTGTCTCTCCCATGATTAATGTCTTGATTGAAAGGGAAGAGCTGTGAATTGGAGAGCGATCAGCAATACAGCTTGTGGTGACAGAGGCTGAAATTGCTTTTCATGGAGCTGAGCAAGAGGTTTCTGTGTTTTTAAAGCCAGCGATGCCCCTGGAAAACCTGATCCAGCAAAAAAAATCAGGTTTTCCCCTAACTCAGTGAATCTCACTTGGATTTTCTACAACGGATTTACAACACCAATAACAGAGGAGCAGTGCTGGAAGGAGCAAATCAGCCCCAAAAACCCAACCCAGCCTGTGGGCGAGGTGATTTATGCTTGGAGCGGCTGAGGGATGCTCTTGGCTGGTTTGCAGCAATGCCACTCAAAGATAATTTTTGATTTAATCCATGCCACATGAGACGGTGGCGGTGCTGACCCTTGGCTTTTAACCCCAAGACCTTGGCTGTTCTGGCTAAAGGAACTACTGTCTGTCCCCTGATAACCCCCCTGACATAACTCAGCTGGGTTTAATATCTCCCGCTGGTGTTTATTGATAAAGACGCAGCATCGGTGGCTCATGTCAGCAGCCAGAAATCAGCACCCATGCAATAGATTGCACCTAATCCATGCAACATTTTCACTGCCTTTTTTTGGCCTTGAAATCACTAATTTTAGGGGAGACCCACAAATCCCAGCCATGCTCACCACAGTGGATTTAAAGGTTGAGCCCAGAGGAGCGTTACCCCTGTTCCTCCAATATTATTGTATTACCTGAGGCTTATTTGTCTATATGTCTTATTTGTCTGTATGTCTTATTTGTCTATATGTCTTATTTGTCTGTATGTCTTATTTGACTCAGTCCCAGTGCTGGTTTAGATTGGTTTTTGCTGGGATGGGATTTAAGAAAACAATCTCTATTTTAAATACTCTTTTTTTCTACTGGCTCAAAGCAAATTTGGCTTTTCCAAGCCAGAGCCATCACCGCCTCCTGCACCAAGGAGGCTTTGCTGTGCCAACTTCCCCCATCAGCCAAAGCTTCTTGAAATAATGCCTATTTGCGAATATTGCTAAAGAAAACTACAGCCCCAGCAGCCCTGTAAAACCTTCATCCGTTTGAGATCCAGCTCGGTTGCTAAACTGAAGCATCACAAGGAGCCTTGCCCGGCTTGGCAGAGGATGGGAGAGAAGCACCCGAAAGCATAATAATCATCACATTGATATGTGAAGTACAAAAGGGGAGAAAAAAGAGAAAAATAAGATTAAATGATTGTCAGAAAGAATCCCTGGAGAAAGAGAAATACTTACCTGAGGAGGAGGCATTCATGCACTCCCTGGCTAGAAGAATTTGGGTCTCCCCTACCCTTCTGTTTGGTGGGATTTATCGCTCCCCTCCCCACAACCCCAGCGATGATGGATTTGGTGCGCAGTGGGAAAGCGGGAACGCTCCCGCTGTGACTGGCAACAGCGCAGGAAACGCGTGGGGGCTGGATGCGTTTGCTGATAAAGGGCCGGGTTTTATCTCCAACAGAATTTCAGACTAATCTGGGCTTTTAGAGAGAAATGTGCTTGGGAGAAGCCTGGCAAAGCATGCAGGTGGCTGTGGGGAGGGGGGTGTTTGGTAGAGGGATGATCAGCATTTTTTGGGGAAGGAGGGTGCCTGCTGTTGGCAGGAGCTGATGGAGGTGGGCTCGGTGTGGAGGGTGGTCACAGGGTGGTCCTTGCAGGTCGCTGGGAGGGCATCCATGGGGCTACCACAGCTCTGCTGTACCTGGCCTGTAGATAACGGCCAACAGGAGACATCTGTGCACAGGGCTTCCCCAAGTAGGGCTGCAAGCTCAGGAGCAGATTGGCAGGAAGGAGATAAGCTCCCTTTTAAAAGAGAGCACAGACGAAGCTTTCCAAAAATCAGTGTTGCCCAACCCCTCAGTGAAACTCTTTCTCTAAGAACTATGATGGTTTGAAGTCTGCTACTTCTCCATCTCTCCTTACTTCTCCTATTCCAGCTCAGCCAACATCTGAAGGAGCAACAGAGAGGAATGAAAGTGATAAAAAATTCGCTATAAAGTGTTTAATATCTGTAAACCAAGCCTACAGCTTCAGCACTGCCATTTGCCTTTCCCTTGCAAAGACGACACTTAGCAGTTGCATAAGAAAATAACTTGCTATCTCAGCCATCCTGCTTGCAATCAATAAGATCAGCAATAATTCTGGAAACAAAGAGGCATAGCATCCCAGGATTAAACAACAAAATAAGTCTGAACTCAATCACAGAAGACAATGTACTTATTTATCCCACCCCCACCACTGTAGGTATAAATAAAACCATCAATAAAAATAGGTCAGATCCTTGGGAGTGATGATAAGGAGATCTGCAGCTGACAACAGGACCAGAGATGTGGAAGATTTCCAATCTCCAAGAGCCAAACAGGCAGCTTACATCTTCACGTATGGCCTGGCCATTGCGGGAACTGTTGTATTAAAGTCTATAAACATCCCGCGTTTATCTGGGGCTGTGGAGGGGAAAGTGGAAGAAGAGATGGAGGGGACCACATGCAGCCATTGCTCTCTGTGGGATGCTCAATGCCTAAGGTGAGGGAGCATCCTTGTTCCCTTTGGACACAGCCTCCCCTTGCTCTCACCACTCTCATTGCACAAGGTCCCAAGTTAAATTCTGCCTTCTGACACAGGTACTCCTTCCAGCTGCGGCTTTATTGTCCAGGATTGAGCAAACCTTTGCATCAGTGCTGTTTCTTCAGCCAGCCCTGGTGTCAAGGACCTGTCTTTCCTTCAGGTCATCACCACTACATCTTCATCTCCCTGGGATGCTTTCCCCAGGATGCTTTCCCCCAGGGTCCTGCTCCAATGGGTTCCAACACCATTCCCAGTTACCATCTTACATTGACAGAGAAGGGAGGAGGCCACAGCCACCTTTTGCCTTTGCATCCCTCCATGAGGGACCATCAGGCTTTAATTGCAGCTCTTTGCTGCATCTTTTCTATCCGTGGTTGTACCACGCCCAGCGCAGTGGAGTCCAGAACCTGGATTTGGTCTCCCAGATACAGCAGTGAGATAGAAGAGTGCCCCGAGCTAACAACAGGAACTTGGATGCAGATGCTGTGTCCCACACTTGCCAAGTGTTTGTATATACATATAAAAGAAAGAAAGAAAGAAAGAAAGAAAGAAAGAAAGAAAGAAAGAAAGAAAGAAAGAAAGAAAGAAAGAAGGCTTTTTCTTTTGTAAAGGTAAGCACAGAAGAAAAATGCTTTTGGCCAAACATGGTGGCCAAGTTTTGCTGCTACGCTGGAGGATGCCAAGGAAAATCAAAACAATGGTCTGGGAGGGACAACGGCAGGGGCGGAAGGAAAAGTCTGCAGTTCCCCATGCCACAGGAAGGCTTTGGTTAAACTTGAGCAGGGATCTTTTGGAGACAAACCCATAACCCCACTTCTCTGAAAGCCTCCAAAGCTCAAGCGTCACCCGTTGGCATCGCTCCATGTCCCCTTGCGTCGTGGGTGATGCAGGAGACTTGACCCAAAGTCTCCCTCTATGGATCAATTCGTGTCCCTGCCCACCGTCGCGGGCTTTCAGTTTTTTCATTGGTGGTTGGGATTTTTGTTGTGTTTTTGGATCTCTGACAAAGTTTGCATGTTAGTTTGCCTGTGCAAGTCTCTACTTGGGCCTCATCCATCATGCTCCTAGTTAAAACAGAGCTGCTTGTCAAGAGGAAGTCATTTGTCTCTCACGAAAGAGTCACCCTCCCACCCCCGCCAACCACTCCATCGCGGTGCAAGCGAATCCATTAGCTTCCCTGGAAAATGCATCATCTGACGTCGGGACTAAACTTTAGACTAACAAACCCCTCGAGAGGACACGAAGGAGCCATCTCTGTCACCCTGCTCAGTGGTCAGGTCAAAGTCTGACCTCTCTTTCCATTAAATCTTCAGCGTCTACGTTGAAGGGAAAATGTTGCAAATAATTGGCAGCAAATCTGTGTTTGGCGACTGGATTCAGCGCTCGCATTTCCAACCTCCCAGGTGGGCTCCTGGCTCTTTCTGAAGCCCATCTCTGGAGTCACTGTCTCTTCGCACTCCTCTCTTGCTCCTCACAAGTGAAACAGGGAGGAAATACATCTCAGAGGTGAACAGCCAAAACAACCCAGAAATAAACTCTCCAGGCAGGACAAAGCCCATACTAGGAAACAGCCACTTGTGCCTTCATGTACAGCAGCCCTGCAAGCTCCACACCACACAGGAGCAGTGCTGAGGGCAGGGCTCTACAGAAAACACCTCAAACTCACCTTCAAGTTCATTTTCCCATGCTTAAGCCAATCTTCTAATATCAGCATTTCTCCCATGGTCAGAGTGGAGTTAGCATCCCTATACCAGACCAACCCTGAGAGGAGCGCAGGAGATGATTTCTCCCACTCCCAAAGATGTTTGCTCAGATGGGCCCAGCCACAACATCTACAAACATCTCCATCACCTTCTGTTTGAGCAGGTGGGATGGGACATCCGTGGGTCCCATGGAGCAGAGCAAGACCAGGCCATTGGGTCTTGGCTGAGAAGAACAATGGTGGCAATGATGCCTTCTAGGAGGGTTCCTCCATCCTAAAACCTCTTCATCGCTGGACCACAGTCTTCCTTGGTTGCATAAGAAAAGTGGAAGGAGCTGCCAACTGCTGTCCCTTCAAGTGGAAACTCTTAGGTACAGTCAGGATAAACTCTTTGTCAGTGTCCTTTATCCACCAAACAACAACATTCTGAAATTTGGGTCTAGGAACTTTTCGTTCACATCAATCCTATTTTTGTACCAGTGGAAGAAGAGAACATTTCCTCTGTTAACTCTCATTGAATGATATAATGAATGAATTTTTATTTTTATTATTATTATTATTATTATTGAGTTCTTCTAAAATCTAACAGCCAAAGAGGGTTAAAGTTATTCATAATCCAAAAAGCCAACAAAACAAATGAAATAGGTGATTTGTTATTTCCTCTTTTTTGGTCAAGCGGCAAACCTCAAAAGGGTTATTCATATAAATCTAAATTAAAGGAGGGGAATGAGAAATTTTTCCTCTCTATCTGGTTGGGAAGTGAATGGCTTTTGCATTATATGCATAGGGAAAAAAAATCAAAAATAAAAGAAAAATAAAGAGCTTCAATGAAAAATAAGGAAGACAAATATATCTCTTGCTAGTGTACCATGAGGCAATATAACAAGTTTCTAAATCCCTGGTGAAAAATTAAGCATCTTTGAAAGTTCAGTCCTGAACTTTCTACGATAGAGCTGTGAAAGCAAATACAGCTGAACTCCAGTGAGGTGGAGAGCATCGCTGCTTTGAGACAGAGGTTGTAACCAATCCAGATTTAAAGACAACGACTTTATTTTTCTATGGTCTTGAGGGGATTAAGATAGGAGAGAAGTCCTGTCTTGCCACTGGAGATATAAATCCTGGAGGGTCACTCTGTAGCCATCCGTCACGCGAGAGGAAGGGAGGAGGCAGAGTCATTTTCAGTAGTAAATTTGGGGAAGAACAAGCACTAATGGCCTAAAATTAAGAAAGAAAAACATTGGACTAAATAGTAGGAAATGCTTTATAATGGTGAGGTCAGGCAGACAATGGAGAAACCTGCCAGGGGAGGTCAGGGGCTCTCCAATAACCGAGATGCTTGCGGCTGGGATGAGAAGCCACAAAACCCCCCGGGGGCTCTGCTGAAACCTTCATCCCTCCAGCCCCTTGGATGGGCCATGTGTGTGACCCCCAAGGTGATGGAACTTTTGGGGGAAACACAAAGTTTCTTGCAATCTTTTATTTCTGCTCTCTCCCACTCAGGAGCAAAGGGGAGGGGAGGGCAGGGGGGCTCAACCGCAGCCCCCTTGGAGCAGGGAGGGATCTGCCTCAGCTGTTCCCAGCTCCAAAGGAAAACAGGGGCTGCTCGAAGAGGTGGGATCATCTGCACGGGGAAGGAAGAAAAAAACCATTCAGCAAATGACATGGGGAGAGCGATGCGGCGGGTGAAGGACGAGGGGGTCCATGTGGATGCCAGCACAAGCTGCTTTCTTCGGGCTGTCAGGTTGATTTCCTCCCCACACCGACACCTGCGGTCCGTTATGCGACACGTCGTTATATTTTTGCAACGTATGGTGTCCATCATCACCCTCAGGCAATCGCTGTGTAGCCATGATAAATGATACACAGGCAGTTTATTATACGCACTAAATCCTCTTCACTTGGTGGTCCAAGGGTTTACCTAATACATTTTATTCTTTTTCTACTAGGATTTGTACCTTGGATCCGTTCGATACCTTCTAGCAAATGCTGAATAGGTGCTACAAAATATCCATAGCACATCCTGTGAGAATCCAGTTAGCTTTTGAATTTCTCTGCATTTCTAGAAAACCCAACCACGTTAGAAATATTAACGGAAGCGGGGAATGCCACTCTGACAGCCCAAAGCTCTCAGTAGAAAGCTGCTGGAGATCTGACAGCGACTGGATGGGAAGGAAGGGGAGGCTGTGATAGCCAGCTGAGATCATAGGTGGCATTTAGGGAAAGCCAAAACAACTCAGTCCTGTTGGAATATGACCATTCAGAGGCCAACCCCTCTTTTTTTAAAAAAAATAGAGATAGTTAACATCCTTAAGAAATTAAATTCCCAGCTATGGGTCTGACCTGAAAGACAGCACAGGGACACCCATCCATGTCCGTATGTCTGCCCCCTCCTCTGTGAGTCTTTCCTGCTTTGACGTGTTGTCCAAAACACCTCCTGCAGAGGACTGCTGAGGGCAAGGGAGTGTTTCCAATTTATAAGGTGTAATTAAGTGTCGGTAACGCATAGCAGAGGGCACGACTCAAAGAAGCTGAGACGCCTTCCTCTGAGTGCACCCTCCAGCATCATCAGAGCAGGTTTCCACTGGAGACAGCATCCCACAGATGTGTCCCTCCTTGCCAAGACGTGAACAGGAGGGGTTTTTCCACAGCACCCAGGCATTTGGGGAGGCTGTTCTCAATTTTGACCCTCCAATACCAGGTTCTGGCTGCTCAGGTGGTCCGGGACAAAGCCTATGGGAAGATGCCTGGTATTGGTTTCTTAGGCAGAGGTACTATAGAGGGTGCTGAAGGAGAAGGGATGCAGAATTGTCACAGGAGGTCACAAGAGGCCAGTGAGGGAAAACCTAAGGGCTGGAAGAGATGAGAATGTTCCCAGTTGTATTTGGACAAACCAAGAGCACAGAAGGGTTTCAGGGCACTGGCACCTTCATTTCAAGTGTAGGCATGGAAATGGATGGTTTTGCAGATGAAAGGAGGTGAAAAACAAGCAAGGAGTGCTTTAACCAGGAGGCTGAGGAGAAAGGATGAACTTCAGAGGAATGGCACTGTTTGCTGGACTAAAGAGCAGCTCTTTCCTTTCCCAAAGTTTTGTTTCTGTGCAGCTTCTGGGGGAGGAGAGTTGGCCTACAGCTACAGCAGTAACTTTGAGTAACTCCTCAGGAAACAGCTTATTTAGATAGCACTGCCTATTCTTCAGAGGAGAGGACAGAGGAACATATTGCCTGTTACTAATAAATGGCTTTTCCACAGCTAATGATGCTTATGGGGATGATGCTCTAGGGTCTCCACTAAAGGGATGGATTTTGGCACCAAGAAAGCATGGCTTTTTCACACACGCACGCCCTCCCCGATAGGAGAGAGTTAAATATCTTCTCTGTTTCTAATGGAAAATTAAGCAGGCATGACGCATCTGTTTAGAGGACTTTTTTCTTATCTCCAGGATCGAAAAGAATTCCAGAGCTCAAAGAGCAGAAACTGAGAGCAGTTCATTCACTGCCAACGCATGCGGACTGCAGGGGTTCAGGTTGAACACGAGCAGAGGGTTGGAGTCCCTCTCTACTGCAACAAATAGATTGCTTCCACCACAACTCTTGATTTCTCTACTCCAGTTTGCAGTAAATAAAAGCTTCAAGCAGAACCCATTAAAGCTGTTTCGATTTCCGGGCTCCAGTCCTTTCAAAAGTTAACTCTTATAAAATTCAATCTGCACGAATGCTCTTAGGCTGGGTGGGAGAAGGATTCAAGTCATCAGATGCTCATCGTAACCCTTTGGGTCAAGGCTCTCCCACTAATGGGCTCTGGGAATTTGCCACCCAGTCTGGAAAAGGCTTGAGCAAAGCATTCCCAGAGACAAAAAAGATTTTAAGGAAAAGGAAAAAGGTTTTCAAGAACTCTGCCAAATTGTGGTGTCCAGATCCTGCTCGGGTTTTGCACAACAGCAACGTAAGGAACCGATGCTCAGCCTTACATCCAGGTCCCCTTCGCAGTCTCCATCCACAAAGCCGTGCTGCCAGGAGCCAGTTTCACATAAGCGATGTGTTTTTAGGTGTGAACTGAGTTCAAACCACAAACCCTGATCTCGAAGGACCCAAGGGCTCTGGGGCAGGCTTCTCCTCTCAGGTGCAGGGCTGCAAAGCAGGATTTAAGTCACCGAATGTGAACAACCCCTGCAAATGTCAGAGTCCGGCCCCACAACTCTGCTCGCAGAGTCCAGCTCAGGAAGCATCTCCCTTCTCAGGGTTTTTATGCACAGCAATATTCAGCCCAGCTTCTTCTTTACAAAGCCCAGCCGCTCCAAAAGAAAGCAAACAAAACTTAATAGCAACTACCTTGAAGCAGTCAACTCCATATTCCAAGGCAGGGTAGGTCCGTAACTCAAAATTGTTGGCTCTGGGAATCTTTATCATGGCTGGGTTTTTGCTGCATCTGGTCGAGCAGAAGTTTGCATAGTGTCATTTCTGATCAAGGTAGCTTTCAGTAACAACTTTCAGCATATTACAGGTCAAGGTTAAGAGGGAAAGGGAAATCGCAAAGGGGAGGTGCTCTTTGCTGCTCTTTGAGGTGGCGAGGGCTGCAAGAGAGAGGGCTTGTTCAGAAATTAAAGGAGTTATTGTAATTCGGAGTAGCAGTTACGAGGAAAGGAAAAAGTAGCATTTGTGACACCGTTCACAAATTACAACAATGTGCAGCTGCCTGGAAATGAACTGAACGCCAGCTCTAAACACATCCATAGCGCATTGGTTTCGAATCATCAGCTATGTGGTCCAGCCTGTTCCTGCGAATGCTGGTTGTCTTGCATTTGGAAAGCGGTTTAACCAAGTCTGGAAAATATCTTGCAAAACCAGGACCTGTCTCACAACACAGTCGAAAACTGATGCAAACTTTTTGGTTTGTGCTGGGCAGGTTGAGAGCATCCCCGTCGAATAATAAGTCAAACCAGGTTCACAGTTTGACTCTGCAGCATCATCCTCTCCGAGACCTGCATGAGGAAGCTGAGCTTGCAGTTACTCATGGCAGCAGGGGCACCAAAAGGGATGACGTTGGCTTTGCAAAGCAAAAAGCCGCCTTTCCTCATCCACAATGATGTGGAAAATATGGATCAGCCATCTGAGATAAATCCCCAGGCTAAGCCAGCGGGATGCATTCAGCTGCACCCAATGATTTCTTGCCCTGTAATCCCATAAGGTTTTGTGACCTCTGAAACACCCAAGACCAGCTTAAGAAACCAAACAGACAGCATCTCTGATTCATTCCCCTGCTACAAAATATTAATAGAAATTGCAGGATCCTGTGATTTCCCAGGCTTGCGTCCATCAGGCCAGAAACCAGAGATTTTAGAAATCTGGAGGGTGAAAAGCACCCTCTGCTTTTAGGTGCTGGTTTCTTGGGTTTCTTATTCAGGACACCTTGAACTTCATTTTTGAAGATGCTGAAGACACTCAGCTCCTGCTAATTCTTATGCTGAGTTGTGACTGCTCATCACTTTCGAGAAAAATTATGCTCTGTGGGGGGGATCCTTGGGAGTCTGTGGGAGTTTTGCCGTTATCTTCAATGTAACCAGGGCTTTTGTCCACAACTCAGCTCTTCAGAACCAGGAAATTTTAACACTCAGTACAAAAAAAAAATCAATTAAAGATATTGAACATGTAAAGGGATGGTCATTGAAACAGAAAGGTTATCCAGGGAATAAAGGAATGAGATTTAGCTAGCAAAGGAAAGCAGAATAACAGATCTAACCCAAAGGAGGCAAACCAGTAAATTGTCAGTGTTTGTTGCAGTGTATCATAAATATATAATATTTAGAGATATTGCATCGTATTATATTATATTATAT
>NW_010158993.1:0-4577 GCF_000695765.1 Mesitornis unicolor
CTCAATCAGATCTTTTACATATAGTAGAAGGCGATAAAGTCCCCGTGAAAACAGAAAACTGTTTTTTTCCCTGTTATGGGCAAAGGCAAACCCATTCGTGGGATTGCTTTCACTCAAGGACCTGAATGTACTTGATGGGTGATGCTGAAGGATGGTGGAGTACAATGTGTGCCTCAAGGGAACTTAACTCTGAGTGAGGATACTCAGTTTTGAGATGTATGATGTTAATTGCCACATACCATTGCCAACAGTGCTCATCGAGTGTCTTTCAGGGTAATGCAGTGAAGATGACCACACCTAGTTTCATCAAGTGGCATCCACTAACGTCTCAAGGTGAACCTGCAATCTGTGGGCACGAACCACAGCGAATGTTCTACCATCTCTTCTGCCCTGAGAGACTGCTATGACAGATGCAACTGTGAACTAAATGAAACTTAATGAACTTCTGTGTATGATGAAAGTGGCATGGAATAAGGGGTGGAATGTCCTGGTTTGCGCTAAATAGAACTAAGTTTCTATTTAGTGATTGTACTTTTCAGCTCAGTCTCTTCTAAGTGGCTGTACTTGCTGAAACTAATGGCATGGTTTTCCAGTGTGTACTGCTACAACTGATAATGACAAGGCCACTGTCTCACCATGGGTGCCACATGTACATTTACAGGGAGAAGTGGACCCAAAACTGACCAACTGGGTATCCATCCCACATATGTCATAGTATAAAGCTGAGGTTCTCGACCCTTCTGTCTTTACCTCTTCCCTCCTGCTCAGCTCTTGCAATGGCTGAAGTCCAAGCAGAACCCTGCTGGTTCATCTGCCTCCAATCCTGATCTGTGTGCTCCTGAATCCAGCTCCTGCATCCTGCTCCCACCTGCTGCTGGGTCTGGTCTGGGACTTTTCCAGTGCCCTGCTCTGCAGAGCCTCTGGTGACGTAATTGCCATTGGGAGAGGATTTTATATTGATTATATAGATATTTGTACATGTCTGTATATATTTCATTATTTTCCTGTTTACATTATTATCCTCTAGTATCAGTATTATTGTTTCATTCAATCTGTTAGTTTTATTTTCCAACCCATAAAGTCTCTCTTCCTTATTCTCTTTTCCCTTCCCTTCTAGGGAGGGGAGAGGGGTTAATAGAGAGCGTCTGGCCAGGGTTTAGTGGCCAGCCCCGCCCTAAAAAACGACATGAGTGAAATGCAATCGCTCTCGGGGGCTGCTGTGTCCAGCAGATTCAGAGGCAATATATAAAGACAGCATCCAGGAATAAGTGAGGAAATTCTCAGGCTACTGTCTGCAGGGTTAATCAAAAAAATCCTTGTGAGATTTCTTTAGGCTGTTGGGTGGATTCTTCTTGGAGAATTGGCATTTTCTGTATTAGACACAAGGTGGCGATAGAAATCACTATTTCCTCTGTAGCCGCTGGCTTTTACAAGCTCAATAACCACGGGTTTATGTCCCCCATCACAGAAGGGATAGAATATTGCTGTGCAGTCTAAAATAACCCCTAACATTTCATACTCTAGAGACTCCAGAAAACGTTTCCATAAGCACTGATGATGCCAGAAGATGTTTTTGTTTAAAAAGAGAGCAAATGGAGTGGCAGGGGCTTTACCAATATTTATTTTGCGTGCCTATATAGCTTAGGTATTAATGGTGGGTAGGGAAGGATTTTAGTATAAATATTTAATATTTATAATCTCCCGGGTAGTATAAACACCAGATTCTCTCTGCACTTCCCTGTTCTGCAGGTTTTTTATATTACTGTATTCAGCTGCTTTAGTTGGATGATTTTTTTTTCATTTACAATTGGAAAGCCAATAGTGGAGTTGAAAAACAAAATCCACTGTGGTAAAGCTGTGAAAAGACAAGATAGTTCTAGAGTCTCGAATAGCATGGCTAGGATGAGGTACATTTGAAAACTGAACCTTGACACCACCCATGAAGAATGATCGTAGAATGAGGATACCATTCACCATTCTCCAGTGTTAAAAAAAAAATAAAAAGGATTTGAATATTCCTGAGAAGTCTAAAACCTCACACAATCCTCCCTGCAAGAGTAGTAGAAAGAATGTGTTGCTGTAAATCAACACATTTAAATGCTTATCCAATTGAATAAATATTTTCTTCTGCGAATATTATATTAATGCAAAGTAAAATAAAAATGTTCACTCCCATTTCTCCCTGAAATGCAAGGCATAGATCAAGGGAGATCCATTAGGATCCTTTATAGAGGAGAATTTAATCAGCTTGTTCTCACGCAGCTAATGAGACACTTCTGTATCATTTAATTAAGCTGTATTTCCATATTTGCTAATTTTTATGCAAATTTTTCCAGATAGAAACCATTAGGAATCAAAAATTCCTCAGCCGTGTAAATGAAACTTCAAAAATATTGCAAAGAGAATTAGATTATAAATCATTTCAAACAACTAAATGTTTCTTTTTAATGTGGTTATCCAACACACATATATATATGGTATTGAAAAAATATGTATCCATACAAATGTTTACCATCACATCTACAGTGCTCAGTTTTGCTTTCTGATTAGTTCTGCAGCTTCTCTTCCTGGGCTGGGAATGTCAAGACGACTCCAACTTTACAGTTTTACCAGGCGATTCAGGGCGCTTCCTGAAGCTGTAAGAAAACTTGGGACCAGCAACAGTACGTCTCGTGGAGTGCATTAGTGATGGCAGCTAACCTGCTACCTGGAGAGAATGAGGCATTTTGTTAGTGATTATCCTTGAAAACAGGCATGTATTGTCAGTTTTGCTAGGTTTAACATGTAATTTCTGATATTTCAAATCTTCTGTAACATTTTCTAAATAGCCAAAACATGATTTTGCTTTTAAAAATGCGTTTAACCAACCCCCTTCCCCCAAAGCAGAAATGTGGTTACAATTCAAAATTTGGTAACACTTTTTGAAAGTATGCCTGAACTTTGTGAAAGAATATGTTTGCATTTAAACATGCATGATTGCTGCCCACAGTTTGAAGTTTGAACACGTTTTTAACCAGTCCTTTGTAACTACTTTAGTCTGGAATTGAGGGAAATTTTCAATGCATTTCTGCTCCTGTGTAAGTCAGCAAAATTCACTACGTGTCCTAAATGTGGAATTTGATTCATCGTGGCAAATAATAATTTCTGGGTGTCCCTTTCCCTGCAATCTACTCCAAATCAGTTACTGTAATTCCTCCCAAATTGTCTTTCCTTGTGAGAAGTGTTCCACCAACACCTGTACACAATGAGGAGAGATTTTCTTGCTGTGTCAATGGGTAAGAGTAGGTGTAAAAAATAGAAAGCCCAAAGCTTCTATTTGCTTGTGAAAAATTCACAGAATGGAATATTTTGGGATCCATTCTGTGCTGTATCAACGTAGACTGTTAACAACTGTCCTGCTGTATGACATGCACTGGATCTATCTGTGAAAAAGCCCAACCGTTAATGTCACGATGATAAATGAAGTGCTGCTTTAGGGCCATCAAAGCTGAGGGTGGCCCAGGGATATTATTACTGTTAAATTTCAAAAGCACCTTCCAAATCCATGCTTTATTTTTAAGGTTAATGTACTTCATTTGCTCCTTTCACGTGTTCTTTTCTCTCTTTGCCCTTGAACAGGAGAGTTGCTACAGGATTTAATTATATGTAGCAATCACTCCTCCAGCAGTATTTGAATATTATTTATTAACTGAATGGGTGAAATGGGCAGGGCAGACAAGCAGCATGCAGGTTTTAGCATGACCAGAGTGCTCAGAACACCAGACAGGATGAACTAAGCACCTGTCGTAATCTCCGATTTTGTAAGTTCCGTACGTAGTTATTATCAGGGGTTCAGGACACAATCCCTCTGGGTGCCAAGCACTCCCCCTCGCTTTTGCGTGAGTTGCGATTTAGTACTCCCTATGATTAAGCTAACATTGATGAGCCTTCTCTCTTAGCTCCTTTGTACAGATATTTTAATGGAGGAAGATTCTTTCTGTAGAAGACATAGATAGAAATAAAAATGTCCATGTCTGGAAAATTTTTCCAGGTTTAGTCTCAATGGAGGTGAGCACATGGTCTGTTTCCACCTAGTAATACTATTAACCACAAAGCTACAAAGTCTCAAATAATTTTTTCCAGAGGTGTAATGTTGCCTGCACTTGGCACATACCCCAACACGTGCTCCCAACTCCGTGTGCTGTTTCCTGGTAGAGCGCAGTCTCACAACCCCAAGCATTGGCTCGGTCATAAAGCGCATTTTAAATCTAAACTGCCTGAGTAATGGTAACCTCCAGTACCATTAAGAATTAAACTTGCATAGCTTATTCGATTTAAATTTCAGCAACACTGTAACACCATTGCCCATCTACAGAACAAGTGGCTAAATGTCAAAGAACGAGTAGGAGACGCTCTGGCAGTGCCTGGCTTGCTGTGCCGCGTCTGGGCTGTGCGTTATCTGCTCTGTATCCCGGGAGGGGACAGGTCGGTGTTCCCGCTTCTCTCGTGTCAGGGTGCTGAGGCACTGGCGCGTTGCAGGGCCAGGGTCTCGCCGGGTGAGGGTCCCGCTGCCTGGACAAGGCCCGGCCGTGGGCTGG